>NC_025696.1:29699708-29700398 GCF_000633955.1 Camelina sativa
TCAAGATGCAATCAAGAAGTCACAAGTCAAGCCAATTCAAGAAGAGTGTTTGTCTAACAATCCTAGAATAGTCAAAATGCAAAACGAAAATGAGTTGCAGTACTAGAAACGAGATTGCATGACAAGAAGCGGAAATGAATAAAAACATAAACGAGTCTAAGCATGAACTAAATAAGTGAGAAACGAAACAAACTCAGGAATGTAATAAAAATTAGAAAGAAAGAAGTCCTAAGGATGGGGTAATTGATGTCGGTGGAGTATCCTAGTTTACAGAGTGTTTAACATACCACAAGTAAACTATCCCTAAACAATGAACATCACAACTTAGCTAATCCAATCTCTTGGCAAAAGCTACTCAGACTCAACCACTTCCATACCTAACTCTCGCTAGAGAAACGTGGTCGAGCAGGCATGACAAACAAGTTCATTCACGTCAACAAACATCCTAGACAACTAATCTCTTAGGCTAGGAACGTAAGTCTCTGGCACTAGTTGGTCAGACATTTCATCAAACACCTTTTGGGTGTGGAGATGTCTCGAACCTAGTTCCAATTGATCAGAGAGAAACTAGTAATTCTAACTCTAGTCCAGAAGGGAATCTTACAAATCAAGCTTAAACACCCTACATCCTAAGATCCTCCACCTAATCTATCCCATCCTCAAGAACTACCGCACTACTCAGATCCGAAA
>NC_025696.1:29702923-29703505 GCF_000633955.1 Camelina sativa
CCATGCTCGCCCAAGGAGGAGCGTTATATTGACTTTGTCATTCACCTTGTTCCGGATCCGCAGGGGTGTCCTCAGTGGTTTGGTCGACTAATGATCAGATACTAGCACAACCACCTCTGTGGGCTGATAATCCCCTTGATGTTCGANACCTTTAGCTATCTCCTCCTTCTCTTTGGTCTTTTCGGTTACCAAGTTAGTTAAAAACTTTTGATATTGAGGCACAAGTACAAATGCATCAAGCAAANGTGAGTGGCTCGAGAGAGGAAGTCAGAATGTGACTCGATTGAGGCAGTTGGGAAGGTTGGCTCGATTCGTCGGTTCGGAACAGCGAGAACAGCGGCTCGAGTGAGGTAGTCGGGAAGTTCGAGTCGCGAGCGTGATGTGCCAGTGTCGGTCGAGTCGAGTTTTGTAGACCCCTCTAGAATGTCTTGTCTAACCATATACTCCTTAGCATTCTGCCCAGGTTCAATAAGAAAATAGCTTCTCTTCTTCATTATCCCCAACCTCTGTCTTGCTTTTCTTGGAGAAGNGGATGGCTTGTATAGTGGAGGAATGAATCTCGCAGGTTTATCCTTGGGAGCA
>NC_025696.1:29703580-29705665 GCF_000633955.1 Camelina sativa
GAAAAGATCTTCTCTTCTTCATTATCCCCAACCTCTGTCTTGCTTTTCTTGGAGAAGAGATTTTAACTTTATCCTGGAGCTGCATGATTTGCCCTCTCATCTCCTCCAACATGGCTGTTAACTCCGCCACTGTATCCTTTAAGATCTTGGTTGTTTGGGGTTCAGACAAACTGTCAAGCGCGGGAGGACTTGTCTCTTGCGGTTGGTGATTAGGAAGTAGGTCTCGACGCTTAGGGAGGGTAACGACTGCACTCGAGTTGGAGAATGGTCGAGTGACACTTTGAGTTTTCTCTTTGGTTACCAAAACCTCTTTTTCTGCCTCATTCACACCCTCAAAGATGTCAAACCCAGATTTCTGATCTTTCTCTTCAATCACGAAGGTCTGTCCATCAATAGTTGGTTTCTTCTTAGAATCCTTGATATCAAACTTCATCTTGAAGTTGTTACCCAGATTGAGATCAATCATCCCCTTCTTGACATCAATGACTGCTCCAGCTGTAGCTAAGAAAGGCCTTCCCAGGATTAGTGGATCTTTAGGCTCTTCATCCATTCCCAGCACCACAAAGTCAGTAGGAATCTCAGCTTGTCCAATTTTGATGGGCAAGTTCTCTAATAGACCATGAGGCAATCTAGTAGTCCTATCAGCCAATATTAAGCGGAGGTTGCATGACTTGTATTCGTTGAATCCTAGCCTCTGAGCTACAGAGAGTGGCATGAGGCTTACTGAAGCACCAAGGTCACATAGGCACTTTTTGAAGGCCAATGGACCTAGAGAACAAGGCAAGGTGAAAGAACCAGGGTCCTCTAGCTTCTTTGGGATAATCATCTTCTGAATGACAGCCTTGCATTCATGAATAACCCCACCTATGTCATGCCCTACCCTCTCATCTTCCAGAGCCTTAGCTTGAGCTCCTTTAGCTATCTCCTCCTTCTCTTTGGTCTTTTCGGTTACCAAGTCAGTTAAAAACTGTTGATATTGAGGCACAAGTGCAAATGCATCAAGCAAAGGCATCCTAAGTTCAATCTCCTTGACTTGGTTTTCGAACAGAGCTTTGTACTTCTCAGTAAGCTGCTTCTTAAACCTCACTGGAAATGGTAGAGGTGGCTTGTATGGTGGAGGAATGAATCTCACAGGTTTATCCTTGGGAGTAGTGGGTTCTTTAGTAGCTTCAGGATCAGATTGTTTGGCTGACTCAATTGGATCCTTGAGCACCTCGACAGGATCCTTTATCTCAACTTCATATTGAAGAAAATCCTCCCCATCTAAACTCTCAGTGTCCTCAGTGAGCCGTACATCTACAGCTTGGGTGGTGATGGCATGCATAGTAGCATAGTCCTTGGGGTTTTGAACTGCTTTTCCAGGTAGTTGGCCAGTTGTTGGGGTAGAAGTAGAAACAGTCTTGCCTTCCATATACTTCATCTTGGAGTTAAGAGCTTCAAACTTGACATTCAGATCATTGTAAAAACATTCCATCCGCTGACTGAGTTCAGCAAACTTCTTAGCAGTATCCAGAGAACCACTAGCTTGACCTTGAAGAAGTTGTTGCAGCATGTGCTTCATTTCTTGATCTAGGGCTGGGGTAGGCGGAACTGGTTGAGGGCGGAATCCTGGCGGTGGTCCCGAGGGAGCTTGGTAACACTGCTGGAATTGTTGTTTTGGTGCGAATCCCAGATTGAAGGCACAAAAGGTTTTTGTTGACCTTGCTGTTGTTGTTGAGGCGGGTACACCTGATCTTGTGGATTAGCAACATTGGTACTTCGGTAAGACAAATTTGGGTTCGTCTTGTAGGGGTTGTAACCTTTGTTGTATTCACCCTGATTCTGAACGTAGCTGATCTCCTCAGTCTGCTCGCCCTCCCCATCTGGAACTTGGAAATGGTCATCCTTAGATACAAAGTGGACGCTCCTCTGCCGACTTAGAAAGATACGGTCAAGCTTCTCATTGACATTCTTGAGGTCTTTCTTATACTTCTCCTTAGACCCAGCGTCACCGCGAACTGTGCGGTCATAGTCCTCATTGTAGTTGCCGTCTGACTGAGCGAGATTCTCAACCAATTGCCATCCTTCATCAACGTCTTTGTTCAG
>NC_025696.1:29705725-29706183 GCF_000633955.1 Camelina sativa
GGGAAGAGGCGCAACTTGTAACCATCCTCACTCACGCCGTTGATCTTTGTGAGACTGCAAAGATGGTCGAACTCGTCCAAGTGGTCGAGTGGATCCTCCATAGGCAACCCGTGAAACTTGTTTCCTTGGATCATGGTGATCAGACCACTTTTGATCTTGAAGTTGTTGTTCTGCACGGGGGGAGGGATGATTCCAGCACGCTGAGTATGAGTGTTCGGTGCATTCCCAGCACCAATGTTTTGCGGTCCTTGAGGTGGTTCATTATGTTGTGCCATAGTGACTTGTGCGGGATGATCAGTGGGTTGACGAGCTTGTCGTGGTCGTTGCAACCGATTGATTTCGTCGATAACAGGAAGGAGATTCTGATGCCCTCTTGATCTGGTGTGCATGCAAGGTTGCAATCAACAGGTACCTGAGATGCAAAACAAACAAGCAGAAAACCAAAGCAAGTCAGTACT
>NC_025696.1:29707859-29795978 GCF_000633955.1 Camelina sativa
GAAGTGAGGAGCGCTCGATTGTGGAAGTGAGGAGCGTGGCTCGATTGTGGAAGTGAGGATGGCTCGACTGTAGAAGTGAGGAGGGCTCGACTGTAGAAGTGAGGAGCATGGCTCGATTGTGGAAGTAAGGAGGGCTCGACTGTGGAAGTGAGGAGCGTGGCTCGATTGTAGAAGTGAGGAGCGCTTGATTGTGGAAGTGAGGAGCGTGGTTCGATTGTGGAAGTGAGGAGCGCTCGATTGTGGAAGTGAGGAGCGTGGCTCGATTGTGGAAGTGAGGAGCGTGGCTCGACCCTCTGCGCTTCCAACGTCTCCTAGACACCTGAAAAACTCTGAAATGCGCAATGTATGCAAGGATGATGCATAAACTTTCTAAACATGCAAAATGTACGAAAGAGGTTCTAAAATGATGCAAAACAACTAGTTGTCCTAGCTAAATGCATAACAAATACAAGCTAAGGAAATTCAAAATACAGACATTTCAAATTTCTAAAAGATATACAATACTGAATCAGTAAATTTAATGAATTAAGAGATGTTAAAATGAAACTGATAGTACAATTAATTTCTAAAAATTGGTCGATTTTTATCATGTATATAATATCAAGTTAGTAAAAAACATATTTAATTTGTATGTCAAGTAATTTATACAGTTGAAGAAAAATTATATGGTGAACACCGTAATTTTTTTTTGTATTTACCGGCTTAACAATTTTAATATCAATTTGACTGGCTTAACAACCACATGCGAGACACTATGGTGAATATTAAACTTTTTACTATAGCTATCGTCATATTTCAGTGGTAATTCATACATTTAACAAGTAGTCTTTTTATAATTATAGTTGTATATTTTGAGTTTTCTAGTGCCACTATAGTAAAAGGTTACTCTCGAATGAATCCGTGGATCAAATTTACCAAAAAATGATCGTGTAGTTTCGTTTTTCATTTCTATATATTGTGTATTAATTAATTTCAATGTAAATAAAATAGATATACAGATATATGTCAAATTAATGAATGCAGGTAAATGTGAATTAGTTGTTTTGGGCGTTTGGATAGTCATCATTTTTTATATACAAATCCATTTGCACCTCTATACTCAGATAAACAAGAGCATGACAATATACAACAGATGAACACACAGTAGTGGTGAAGAAAAGATAACTGAAAGGAAGAGAAGTGAATTGTACATCTACTTTATTGTGTTTGTTAAAATGTAAGTTCTTAAATTAGATATGTAAAAGTGTACATGTATGATATCGACTTCACATAACTCTATACTTATTCAAGTACACACTTCCTTCTTTTGTGCGCCTTAGTCAGTACTCTATTTACTTCCACAGTCTATTTCATACTATACAATTGTAGTATTTTACCTTTTCAATTCTCCACTGGTTAAATGTGTGTATTAATATATATATATATATATATATATATATATATATATATATATATATATATATACTTTGTAAGAAATGGTATATTCGAATTAACTTGAAGTTGTGTTTGTCTTGTTTAATATCTATTTTACTTTATTGATGTTTTTACAAGAAAACATAATAGCTGATGTCCTGTTTTCCTTTTAATTTATATACATTACAATTTTTTTATATTACAAATTATAAACACTTAATAATTTTATATGCATTTTACTAGCAGAATAAGTTTATATGTATAGTACAGCTCCTACGTGCATTGTCTATTTATATAATATGCATATTGCTGCATGCTCCTCTCGGGGAAATAAAATATAAACTTAGAAATATTTATTCAAGACTAGGAACATACTATAAAACTTTTATAAATGTACGAATTAGCTATTGGAAGACGAGCCTATGCAGCGAAACCAAAACATTAATGAGCAATTGGAAACTGGTAGAAAAATCAGTAAGTACGAAACACCTTCAAATAGGTTTTACTTCAAGCGAGCAAGACAATGCCACTTACAAACTTGAATGATCTTTTCATCTTTTCTCCAAATGTCTCTCTTTTTATTTCTTTCTTAAATCTCTCTTCCAATTTTCCAAATGTCTTATTTCTCTATATATTCTCATTTGCTTCAACTATTTTTTTTTCCCAAACATTTTGGAACAATAACTACACTCACAATTCACAAACGCCTCTTTTGCTCTCATATTTTTTTGGTTATTTAGGTTTATTTTTTATTATTTAGAAAAATTCACTTTCGTTGTCCAAAAAAATTCACTTTCACTCCAGATAGTTCTGGATAGGAATAAAAATGAAGATGTATGAAGGTGTGAATGGATCGTCTCATCTCATCTAAGGCCTTGAATGTGGGAAAAAGGCCATTGTTGTTCAGCCAAGGATGACTTGCCGGCAGCTTTGAATCTAACTTTATTCTTTATAGTTGATTCAATATATATTCTGAAGATTGTGCTTTCTATATGTATATATATATATATATATATATATATATATATAGTTGATATTTTTGTTCTACTTTTTATAATAAGAAAAAGCGAGCCTGGCCGGCAAGTTATCTTTCGCTATACAAATGCCTCTTTCTCTCATTCTAGGCTTAAGATGATACATAAAGATATACCATAGGTAACTCTTCCCTTGTGATATGAATATGGTCTGATTACAGATATTATTACAATGATGTTTATTTGGTTAAAACAAATACAATTTTTTAATCCCTTAAAAACTATATGTAAATTTTGCGATCATATGAAACTTATCTTAATTTAGTATTCAAGTCAAGTCGATATAAATTGGAGGTCAAGTGAAACTTTATGTCTTTTTTTTTTGGTCGACTAATTTATATATATATATATATATAGATATATTAATAATTCGTCTTTGACCTTCGTATCATATATGTCTAAAGCACGACTCTCTATTACATCTTAAATAATATATTACTAGGCAATATCCCGTGGTTTAAGTATGGATCAACATTTAAAAAAAAAAATAGAATAATAAAAGTTATTATTATATTTTTAAAAAAAATATTTTGGTTGAGATAATATTTACTTTTTAATTGTGCTGTAAATCTGTATATGTTTTTTTGAATCCTACTATATTAATTGGGAAGTACAAATATGAAACTAAACTTAAATGTGTAAAAAATTACATTCAATTACCATTATAAAAACTTAATTAAAATTAATAAATAAATTAAATAAATATAATTAATTAAAAAACGAAAATCATGGATACATTATATAAAATAAATTATGGAAAAGTAAAAAAAATTCTATTAGAATCAAACTAATCCGTATTAAAAAAAAAGTTAACAGCTAAGATTTTAAAAATCTAATCAAATAAAATTTACAACTACAAATTTTATCCTACTGTATATTAATTAGGAAGTATAAATATGAAACTAACCTTAAACTGTGTAAAAATTACATTCAATTACCATTAAAAACATAATTAAGTTTTTTAATTAATTAAATAAATAAAATTAATTAAAAAATTAAAATCGGGGACACATCAATAAAATAAATTGTAGAAAAGTAAAAAAAAATCTATTAGAATCAAAACTAATTCGTACTTAAAAAAATTAACAGGTAAGATTTTAAAAACCAAATCGAATAAAATATACAACTACAAATTTTATCAAAATAAATTTCTACCACAGGTTAAAATTATTACAGACAAGAAAAGGAAGCCACCGACAAAAACAACGAATATTGTTTTCAAAGAAAACAATGAATATTGTTTTCAAAGAGACTTTTTAGAAGTTTTACTAGCTATATTTAGTTGCTCTTTTTTATATGTTAGTAAGGATTGTGTTTAGTTGACAAAGGGTTAAACAATTTTATTCATTACATACAAATGTTTTATTGACAGATTTTCAATAAATATTTTTAAAATACAAAACTTATATTATAAGCAAACCAAATTTTTAATCACAAACTATTATAAATAACATAATAATAAAATAAATTATGACAAATTTTTATTAAAAAAATATTCAGCCTGCGGTTATCCGCGGGTTAGTACCTAGTACTAATTATTTTAGAATATTATAATATTTTTTTTAGGTATATTACAGTTTTATATTGTTTGTTTGTTGTATTTGCATCATTATTTTATAAAATATGAAATAGTAATTTTAATATTATAATTATAATAAATAATATTAATTTATTAGCTATATAAATTTAGTTTTACCAATCCGCCAATATGAAAATTAAAACACACATTTTATCTTCATAGATCGAGTAATATATCTTTGTTTTTAAAAGTTCAAATCACAACATATATAGAAAAAAATCTGCATTTTATTAAGGGAAATTACCTAGAATATTACATAAAAGTAGCTTTATTACTAGAATAACACGTTTAGATTTTCGACTTACTCAAACAACACAGAAAAGTTTGATTATTACTTCTAAACCAGGGTTGTGTGTTTTATTACGGTTTATGCCATTTTCTTTTAAAACGAAGATCTTAAAAGCGAAAAATAGAGAATTCCAATAAAAGCAGGAATCGATCCCTTAAATCTTTGTGATGTTTGTCTTACGAAAGTTGGGTTGAGATCGGCTCTTTTTGAAACTATTTTGATAGCGTGCAGCATGGACAGAATCTGTGTGGAGTACGTTTGGCTGGTGGTCCGCGGGAGGACGGCGAGTTGACGACGAGGTGGTTTGAAGTTGAGGAGGAGGGAAATATAGCGATCTGCTGTGAGGTAAATTTCTATATCGTGGTTTAGTCTCTATTGCTTACTGTTTAGAAAGAGTTTGAGTATCTCATAGTAGGCGTTGTATTTTGTGGAAGGTTACTTATGACGATATTCATGTTAGTTTTCAGTATTCTTTTGAACTCTGTTTTTTGGAAGATATTTGTGAGACTTCATGTTGTTTCATTGATAATCTAAGCAACAGATGTTTTGTGATATTGAATTAATAACAAAACTAATGCTTCTGTCGTAGTTATGGGGTCAAGCAATAATGCGAAGAGGTATCTAAGAAGGCTGTATCCGGATGGTAAATTTCCACTGGCGATGAGAAGCATGCACCATGATTGTAGTTTGTCCAATCTAGCTGGTTTGAAAGGCTTCGTTGGTGATGAGGTGTACGACAAAATAAGAAAGAAATCGCAGCTGTGAGTGTTATTGGATCTAGCGGAATCCAACTATCTGTTTTGTGGGAAGACCATTCATTATCTATTGACCAATCAATTGTCAATAGATATTCCATTGGAGGTATGGTTTTTGGTTGGAGGAAAGCCGCTAAGGTTCTCTCTATATGAATATGAAAAAATTAGTGGTTTGAATTGTGAGAAGATTGATGAAACAGAGTGTGAAGTCGATCATACACCTTTATGGGCGGCTTTAAAGGTGAAAGCTTTTAATGGACCCAACTGGCAGTAGGATACCTCTGGAATACGCAAAAAAGGCATTGAATGAAAAAGCATTTGAGAGTTTTCAATGGGGTAGGGTTGGATTCAAGAGTTTAGTTGATTCCATTAAAGTCCTTGGGTTACCTAACAATGGTTATACCCTCCATGGATGTGTCCATGTATTGCTGATATGGGCATTTGAGAGCATGAAGGTGTTGGGGGCTAGCTATGGGAATGTAATAGAAGGTGTAGATTTGCCTCTGTTAAGGTGGAGAGGAGGGAGGCCAAGGAAGGATATTGAAGCCTTCATATCCGGTAGCAAACGCCTTAATAATGGGGAGGTATGCCTTCAATTTACATATACATTATTTGTTAGCATTTTATCTAATAGTAAGCATATTAAAAGGCATGGTATCCAAAATGCAGCTTCAGGTGAAGCATCTAATACCTAAACCTTTGGAGTTCATATATCCAGATTGGCCAGGAGTGTATTCTGTGTATGGTGTAAGGGAAGGTATGAAGAAGAAACTGGATAATCTGCTGTTAGACGTGATCAATGGCGAAGTGGATGAAAGAGAATGGGATTGTGTTAAAAAAGGAAGGGAGAACATACGAAGAAGAGGGAGAGGAGGCAACCTGTTGCAGGGGTAAGTGACGATGATTTCGTTGAAATAGCCCCAACAAGCATCAGTAATGTCCCCAAAAATGCGAAGGAGCAGAAAGAAAGTGTTGGGGACAAATGTTCAGCAGAGAAGGCATCTGGAGATAAGCAGTCAGGTGTGCAGGGTGAAGATGGTAGTGGCAGGTTATTTACTATGGTTGAAACACTAGGGGCGAAAATGGATAATATTGAGTTATCGTTTGCTAGAGCAATAGCGAAAGTTGTGTACAAACTTCAAGGTATGGAGAGTAGGATGTGTAACTTTGAGACTGACGTTCAACTATTGAAGAAAGTTGTTATCAACTCAACGGATGAAGGAGCGCATGTGCAAGGACCTCGTACAATAAGAAATGACGAACCAAAAATAGAGGAGGTATGATCTGCATACCGTATTGATAAAATTGTTATTACATATCTAGTGTTCAGTATGAAGTCTTTGTATTTATCTATTCGAGGAAACAATATTAATTTCAGTATTGTGAAGTTGTATAATTTTGTAATTATTTTGATATATGATTTTTTCGTACACACAAATTTTGCAATTTGTATACTTTGTCTCTAGTTTAACAGCGTCATATTATATTTCAAATGTCTTGTATATAACGTCAAATACATGTCTTTGTTCAAGTCATGGCTATATCAGATGAAGCATTCGGATCAGGATGGTTATAAAGTTGCTAGTTGTGTTAGGAATTCGTTAGCCATTAAGGATAAGGTCATGTGGTCTGGGAGTATTAAAATCGAACCAGAGGACAACGAAGCCGCGAGTGTAGAGCGAATTCCAAAGCAGATGGTAGACAGTGTACAACATGGCAAAAGAGTACAGAGTTGGCAGACAGAGGAAGGTGATAAAAGAGCAAAGTATAATGACAAATTAGATGGAGCAGGTGCTCAACCCGTTCCTATTAATGTTATCCATCCGGTAAGTGGTGATCTCCCAAGTAGTGGTAACCCTGTATGGTCGGATCGAAAGTGCGAATCTGTTGTGGATTTAACCGAGGGGACCAGTACTCCTGCATCATCTCATATACTGAAAGATAAGGAGAAAGCCAGGTATTTTGCACATTTGTTACAAAAGGTGTTTCCTCCCTCAAGAGAGCTTGATCTTCTATTAGTAGATCCAGTGGGCACTAACATAGGGTTAAGCCCCAATGACGAATCAATGCGAGTTGCATTAATTACCCGACGTGAAAGCCAAACTGTAGTCCTATCTCCCGCAGTGTACGATCCTTTTACTGAGGCAAGTCCTGAGAAAGTTGCAAAGCTGAAGTCCTTCCTAACTGATGATTTGTAAGTGTTCATTTTGAGTTGTTATATAATTAGTGTTTGTATTAGGATATCAACTACGATTTATAACTGATTTGTTAATTTTGGTATTCAGGGGTAAAGTACCTTGCACTGGAAATGCCGAATTTTATTTCTGCCTCCTGACCCCTAAACAATCGTGGCCAACTACAACATTTGGGTGGTTATGGGATGCGGTAAGCTTCGTAGTTTTGTTCCATAACATCTGATGCAGCTAACTATGGTATACTAATGCCTGATAGATGTCACTCGTGTTGCAGCACATGAACACATGTATGCATATGTTCCGTATTAGGGGGACGCAAACGCCATCCCCATATATAACAGATCGTATTGCTTTCCTCGATCCGTTGTTTGTTAGTACGTGGGGATTCGAATTCCGTCGAATGGAAGCCTCTAAGAAATGGGTTTTTGGAGAAGGTTGTTTTGAGACGTACGTGGAGAGGCTGCCAAAATGCGGAATGACACACAAGGTGTGGGTTGACGATGTAGACACCTTGCTCTTCCCATACAACCTCGATAACTAAGCTGACTTAGTCCACCGAAGGCTAAAAGTTTACGATAGCATAAACAGCGGTAGAAGCGATGCAAGTCTACAAAGGAAGTGTAAGCCGTTCGCAAAAATGATTCCACGCTTGATACAAGCATATCACCTGAAGTACAAAGATGAGAATATCGGGGGGGGGGGGCATTTAGTTACTACCGGGTGAAAAGACTCCCACAGAACTATCAACAAGGTGACTGTGGTGTGTACACGTTGAAGTGCTTAGAGTGTATAGCTCTTGGACTAAATTACACAGGCCTCTGTGATGCGGCCATGCCTTCGATTAGGATGAAACTTGCTGCAGAAGTGTTTGATGAGGTCCCAGACCGAGACTGCTTTCTGCAACTAGATGCTACGTCAGAGACATTAGATTATCCGGAAGCTGAGTTCAACTCGGGATCAAAAAGTTGAAGTAGTTAGGTTCCATGTACATTACCGGAGCAGTATGATTTTGGAACCGGTGAAGATTGGTTTTACGCGTGTTGCTAATAGAAGATGCGTGTTTGGTCATATTTTTTTGTAACATGTGTGATTTGAGGATGTCGTTCTTAGATTATCCGACGTCTCGTCACTCACATAGCTCCGATCGGTTTAAACCCTCTTTAGGTGTAGTGTTTTTTGTATATTGCTGGGTCTAGATATGTATCATTATGACGTCTTTCTAACTAGTATTAGTATATGTTAGGCCTTTATCAGATGTGTACGTATCATCAACTAAGTAACGGCCTTATTATGGTCTATGTACGTACATATTATATGTAAGTGTCTACTTTTCGTATATTCATCTGTGTACGTACAATCGATTCTCTAACATTATAGACGTTATTTTTAGGTGCATGGTTGGTGCTTAGTTTCTCTCCATTTAGAGCACACTAAGTTGTCCCTACTGGCAATCCTACGTACATTGGCAACATGTAGGTAGATGTATGATATGATGAGCGAGGCAATTAAATTGTATTCCAAGTCATCGAACTAAAATCATCCTAAAAACGGTTAAGGATCAGATGGACCACCTGCATGAAAGTAATAAGTACAACCAGGAAGAATGTTTATTTGCTACTTAATTTATTGGGCCGATACCAGCTTCGTAGACATCCTTCGGAAATTGTCAATATTGTTGTCGGTGATCTTCAAGCAATCAGCCATCGGTTTACCCATGCTCAACAGTTCTAAAAACTTCATAGCAAAAGGTCCACAATCTCCCGTCCTCAAGTTTTGTCCTATATTGCTGACCCTTTCAGCGGTAAATGGATCGACAGGGTAATTGACATCGATAACCCTCTGAAGTAGGTACGGTATCATCTTAATCACCGGCTCGATCCGGGACCTCACAAGAGGTTCTCTGGCGGAGGTTATCAAAGGATCGTAAATGGAAACATGTCTCGTTTTAAGATTTAGGCCCACTCCTACCCAATGCGTAGATTTCCAGTTCACTGGAGCATATATAACATCAACATCTGTAACCCACTTCAACCTTGGTTCGTGGTGCATCCATTCTCCATTGACGATGTCAATGAGTACTTTGTCCCACCAGAAATTCTGTTTCGTCGTGGACTTGTTGAATGCTTGGAACCTTCTTGTCAACTCGTAAAAGAGAATGGGGTCCAAAATTACGCTCCTTCGTTTTATCATGTCTTCTCCGTTTTTGTGCCACAGCGTTAGGGCAATCATCTCCATGTGCTGCAGATGCAGTTAAACGCAAACCAACTCCAATATAAATCCAACAAGAAACCATGAACACACCTAAAATAGTGTACGTAAAGTTTAAAATATGTACCTGACTATGGACCCATTGTTTGGGCGATATAAGAGTAGAGAAGAATAGGTTATCTGCCTTGCGGAATCCGAAAATGTTTTGTATACTGCACAATATTGTTATGAATATCCTATATTAATGGTTGAGCATACCAATTATGTCATCTGAGTAATATATACTACACTTACACATTATCGCGTTTTATCAACTCGGTGAATTTGGCGAATTTTCCATCATCAACATGTTCCATCAGGTCAGATGAAACCGACCCTGCTTTTATAACTATGGCTTCGGATGGTTGATTCTCACGTATCTCCATTATCACTTCCTCTGCCCGTCCTGTTTCATCCACAATAATAACCGACTGCGGCACTAAATTATCTGAGTCACCGGGAATACATTCCTCCCCAGGACTTTTATCTGACTGACCTCTAGTTTCTTTACAGCCCTCTTCGACATCGCTTTCCTTGTGTATTGCTTGGTCTCCGGCCTAATAAGATGTACGTACATAGATTAATTATGACGTACACTTGACCATCTAAGTAGACACTATATATATTACAAATAGTCGAGAAAAAAAAAGTTTGACACTTGCTAGTGGTTGGACGTCAACTGTAGTTTCTATTTGTACATGTCCATCAGTTTTGTTACAGCCCTCCTCGACATCACTTTCCTTTTGTAGTGCTTGACTTCGGCCTAATAAGATGTACGTACATAGATTTATACTTACGTACACTAATGTCACAAATAATCGAAATCAAAAAAGTTAGACACTTACCTCTTGTTGACCGTCAACTGTAGTTTCATTTTCTACAGGTTTTTCGGTTTTGTTACAACCCTCAACTAACTCGCCTTCCTTACGTATTATGTCCCCTTCCTTACTGTTAAACCACTCGACTTTTCCGCCTTCTTGATGCAGTTCTTCCCCATCCACCTATTCAAAATAAAGAAACTTTTGAACCGCGTGTTTGTAGGAGGAACTTGGCACAAAATACATTTTTACACGTTTAGATCGGAGGAGATAAACAAATAACCGAATATATATATGAAACCCACAGATGGTGATCCCCTTTATGGTTACTTCCTGACCTACCATTTTGTTACAATGCAGATCAGGTTCCATTTTAGTATTCAGCTGCAGCAATATCTGTTCAATTAAAGGTGGACAATGTTTTAATACGAATATAGTGTTGTAATCTCCACTTCGTGTCAAATACTTACATTGGATACGGTTTTAGTTGGTGATAGCTCCACAGCAATTTCCCCCGCGTCATAATCTTGGCGACACTCATCAACTCCATTGTCCGGGGATGGTTCGTTCATGCCACAGTCGTAATTATCGGTTACCCACCCATTAATATGACTACGTGTTGTACCCTACAGTCAAATATATAAAGCGTAAATGATAGGTGCATAAACAAAAAACACCCACATTAATTTGATTGACCTGGATTCTAAATGACATGTTGTCCATTACCTAGCCTCCAACTGACGAATCACCACTGACAGAGTGTTCACCATCTATGGCATCCTTTGAACCATCAGTATTTCGATCATCCTGTGCACACCACGATAGCAACATAATTTAATATATGTAAGTAGTGAAAAAATTACAACCCTTAAGCTATTTGTCATATCAACTTTAGCATTGTCACCGCATCCCCTGTTTCTGACCTTCTCTCCCCTTTTTTTTCCTAACCATTACTGAACTCATTCTTCGAAACTTTTTAGTTTTCCCTCTTTTTTTGTTTTGAATACTTCTTCTCTGAAACTGTCTTCGAAGCATAAGAAGGTTCCCCATATTCGTTTCTTTTAACCTCCAATAGTGCAGCTCTTATCTCCGTGCGGATCTCTGTACGGACGAATATCTTCATGTTTTCATGATTTTCCTTTATCATTGCTTATTCTTTCCTGTAGATCCGGCTTAGTTCCTCCGCATACCTTTCAAATAGGTCATCTTCCAAACGTTTATCAACAACAGGCGTACCCCCAGTCGCACATTAGGTCTCTTTGTGGTCTTCTCTTTCTTATTTTCAATTGTTGCGGTGTGTGCTCTTTTTCTCTTTCGAGAGTCAACTGCAACTGTATCAATAATAAGCCATTAATAAAATAAAAATGTATTTATAATGAAGCCTTTTTGTTATGTATAAATGTCAACAAACCTTTCTCTTCAGGTCGTATCTGTTTTGGACACTCATCATCACCTCCCAACCATATTGCCTCATCCCATTTGTGGCCAGCTTTAATGAGATTTTCAATGTTGTCAACTTGTTGGTCTTCCTCTTCATCACGCCACGAGAATTCTCCACTATCACGATGCTCCCCATTACCCACCATCCTCCTAATAACCACCTATAAGATGAAACATGTATTAGAAAAATATAAACATATTACGAAACTTATACTTTCAAGTCGTTTACGTATTATATCAACCAAGTACATACCTCGTTAGCAGCCTCGCAAGCGAAGATGTCTGCTGTCCTGATTGGGCGCAGTTTAGCCAGATTATGGATCGATCTTTGATTAAAAGCCTGATCTTGTACGTCATACGGTACTAATCTTGCAAGTGCTGTGATAGAGTGAAAGCCAGCAGCTGGAGTGCTAGAGGAAATCCATGAACAACAAATGATTGTTGCTTGAAAATATTCACTAAACTGTCAACGTTTACTGGACAATTAAAGCCTGTAATAGTCTCCAACGTCCGTTCAAATGACAACCTTTCCCATGGGTATTTGAAAAAAAAATCTATATTCTTGGTCATTTCCACTGTCTTCGGATCTGGTTTTATTGGTTGCGTAACGCATGTTAGAACTCCATCAACTATTACTATCAGCGCTAAAGCTAATTTCTTCCACGTTTCCATCTCCTCAGTCTCCAACTTTTGTACCAACTCGGAGATCGTTGGTTCTTTGTTTTCCCCAAATAGTGCATCCCAAACAGTCTTACATCCCTATTGCGTTTTTGTAGCTGCTTTAACATCTCTCTTTTTTGGATAATTTCCACACTCGAGATCTGTCAACTCTGAAAATTCTTGTAATCCAAACTTTATTGGATTGCCACCAAAGACAATCCACATCTCATGCTGCTTTTTGTTCACCAATTGACGGCAAACAAATCCATGAACTAGTTTCCTGGAGAACGAGGTCGTGTTCGCAGGGATACGAAAAAGCTGCCCAAATGGAGATTTTAACGAGTTTTCCATTTCTGCTGTTCCACTCAGCACCTTCGCTATGTTAGAAAGATATTCCTGTTTTGAATACGCATTGATCTTGGTTTGGAGAGGGTAATGGTCAAGAGCAAATAACCTCCTCGGTAGATCAAACTCAATGGAGGAACGATCTCTACTTCTTCGGGATCCATCCTACCACCAACAATTAACGTACTTATTAGTATGTACGTACACTAAGCCAATAACCCAAATTCCAATGTCTACCAAAGTTCAATTCTCTTCACGATTAGGGTTATTTATCCTTTGCCCGCCACAAATACACAACTATTCATGGAATTCATGACCTGGGCTAATCTAATCGATTCTTAAATGTATTTTCTAGATACTCTTCCAACCAAATATAGAATTTGGGGACCAATCTCTCTTCCAATGAAAAGGGGAAGTCAAGAGAAACACTTACCTTCTGAATCAACACCGGTGATGGAAGAGGGATTGAAACTAGTCGCCTTTTTTCTGATTTCACCCGACCTTCGTAATCTCTTCTTCCTTAAATTTTCCGTCGCGGACTTCTATTCTCGCTCCTCTTGTAGAACTTATCGCAGATCTAAACACCTTAATTCAAATACTCGGGATGGAAACAACTCTATCGGACATCCAAATGCGCCGTCACAACTGAGGCCTCAGTTTCCCGTCTTCTACCAAGAACAAAGATTTAGCTTTACTACTTAACAATTTTTAAATATTTTTTTCAAACAGTGCAACGGCTGGGATTTTCTTTAATATTTTTATTCAACAGACACAGTTCTTTAACGCTATTGGTTTGTATTTAATATTCACTATTCGTTGATATTTGATAAATTTTTACATTGGATTGGTTTGTGAAAATTACCAATCCATTGTTCGAGGATATATAACGTGGACTCTAGGGTCATAATTAAAAAGTACATGCAATCTATTATTCGGCAGTTACACGTGTTAATTATCTAAATACGAGGTATCTGTATGGACTGCAGTCACGACGTTTTGAAAAGCCACAAGATGGATAATCAATTGGTTTTTGTTTGCTGCTTATATAAGAAGACAAATACTCACCCGGTGAAGTATTCATTCGACTCTCATAACCAATTATCACCCGGAAAACATAAGTGCAACAAAGTTATGGTGCATTTTGACAGGCTATCCGATATCCACACGTGGCATTATGATTGGAAGGTTTCTGTTAAGATCATCCGCAAGTGGGTAAAGAGAGAAGCGAACATCTCTACTTTTGAAATGGTTCTTTTAGATGTTTTCGTAAGTGACTCGTCTCATCATCATATTATATGCACTTAATATTAAATAATTCATACATCACAGTTGAACTTTTTTCCGCACCGTAGGAGAGAAGATGCAGGCAACAATCAGCGAGGACTTGTTGCCCCAGTTCTGTACGGGGATTGAGGAGGGTTCGTGGAAAACCTTCTCAAATTTCGTCGTCGCTAACGACACATCTGCTGTGAAGGTCGTGGCGTCCAACTTCTGGATCAATTATACTGCTGACACGGTTGTGGACAACATTCATTGCTTGTCGACCAATCACTAGATCGACTACATCGCCTTCGACAATATTTATGAACGATGGTCTCCTTTCACCCAGAACTGCTGCTTAGGTAACGTTGCATTCGGTTGTTCCCTTTTCTAATATCATAGCCAGTACCATAATTCTAATGACATGACATCATAGACACGATGGGGGAAGTTACTAACGTCGAACCAATCATATTCGTTGACGATCCAACTGCTCCACGGTTTGCCGAGAAAACCCGGTTGATACGGTTTTCATTGATGAATCTTGAGTGAGTCGTTTTCGCGATTATTACCTTTCACACACTTTAAAGATATAACGAGCTATTAACGTAAGTGTCTCTGTGCGTAGGGGTCATCACTTGCAATGTGTAGGTTATGATCAAATGGCCGATGATTTCGCCCGCAATTTTTGGCTATGCTCAGGCAAACCAGTTGTAGTCTTGCAATTTTGGAGGGCGAAGTTTAAGGATGGATGTACATATTACGTAAACGTATTTAAAACAATTCAAACACCTTTTAACTACAGAAAACTAATTGCAAGTGATACTTTTTCCTTATTTTCTCGCACCGCAGGAGGGATGGAAGTGGTTAGTCAACCGGGTGTCTCGAAAGTGATATTTGAACCATGCTTCCCTGAGGTTAAAGATTTTAAACTCCGGTTGGAATATTTCGACCAGCGCACGCGGACTGACGACAAATCGTAGCTTATGTTTCCATTTGTGAATGTTGCTTACATTCCAAAATTTTAAACCACGCCGCTGAACTCTTTATGTTATCTACATTACCTACATACCAACAATCTATCTTACGTGGATACTATTAATTGTATGTAAAATGTTGTGTGTATTACGCATGGTTAATTATTTATTTTTTATTTTATTTGGTAAGAATCTTCCTAATACAGCCAACCTTTAATGTTAAATGTATGTGTACATTTGTGTACAAATGTTTATGTTTAATTCATGAGTTTGGTCAGTAATAATAATAGGACAACGTTTCAAACAATCATTTTTTTTAGACGATAAAAAAATGTAACTAAACCAAATATAATAAAGCAACACCCACATAATTGAGCAACTTAATGTTAAACAATAAAACCACAACCCAAAGTACTACTAATGAAACTTCCAATCTACTTGAAAAAATAGGTCATTATTGCTAGTATAACCAAAGTCGCAACAAACACATTCGTCAGTTTTAACTCCATAGGTAATCCATCACTCTTGTACGCAATCAACGCCTTCAGCCTTCCCAACTCCATCTGATTTTCCTTGTGCATATTTAAGATGTTAGCAATCCTCTTTTTGTTCCTGAAGCGCTTCAGGCATTTGATTCAAACTGGTAAACTTTAGAATATTTTCGTTCACTGTTTTAAGTTCCTCCATCATAGCTTCATCCCACCATTTAAAAATGTGATAGTCCCCATCCTGCAAATTTTTTTTTTCAACAAAAACCTCCAGAAATGAAAATAAATCTGATGTTTATGCAACCTCGGGGTCACTGTAAGTGATCCAGTCTAAACATTTCAACCAAATTTGGACGCCACTTACCTCTCTATTTCGACATGTGTAGTAGAGCCTCCTTGGGTTTTTCCTTGTAAAAGAAGGTTGTAGCTTTGGCCTTTCACCACAGTAACAAACAACCGGGATCCCATACTCCGCATCGTCATACTCAACTGGACTCGTGTTTGTCAAAGCAGACATTAAGAAGGAACAGAGAACATAAATTAAGGAGAGAAAATTGAAAAAAGGAATGTTCAACTATTAACAGATATTCCAACTCCTCAATCTAGTACAACATCTATGGCAGCGGCTCTCTCTGTCTCCCCCAAATCGATTTAATGAACCCTAATTTTGATTTATTTTTTAAGATAATGATTTTATTCGGTTTGGTTTATAGAACATTGGGTTTTGTGTCGTTTTTGTAGTGTAAAACAACAAGAAATTTCACAGCTGGTGCCGTTTTCGAAGAGAAACAAACGGCGTCGTTTGTTTGATAGTTATGTGTGTTTAAACCGGTGAAACAAAATACACGTCATCTATACGAGGAAGACTATATTGTGTGGAACTTTCTCGTTTGTTGGGTAGACCACTTTTATGTATTACCATGGTTGGTTATATTGTCGAAAAAACCTCACGGAGGGGTTTTGACACAAAACACGAAGTTATATAACCAAAGTAACGTATGTCACAGTACGTGGTGATTTTTTTTTCTTTCTTTTAAATCTAAACGAGTTTACTAATGTGTAGTCTTCAAACACAGCTTCCAACCGGGATGTTGACAATAACTCGTTACGATGAAGTATAACACGTTACGCATAATGTAAACCTTATTTCCAATAGGTTTAGCTAGGGTGATTAGTAAATCGAGAAAGGTTTACTAAAACAGAGTTGATGAACGACACGTTAATTAACATTTTCCTTACATAGTAATTTCATTAAAAATGTTCCATACGTGGAATTAAATCGCAACACATAAGGGAACCGACAATACACCTAAAGGATTTCACATATAGATTTAGCCACCCACCACTCCGCAATTTACACAGCTAATGTCATAATCACGTGTGTTGGTCGATAATCTGCCCCATCTAAAACAACTACGCATGGCACAGTCCGGGAAACGGAGCAACGAACTGGAGGGATATACTAGTGAATCTCTGTACGTATTTTTACGCGCCGTCTTAAATGTACACAACCGTTGGAACAGATATTCCCCGATAAGCCGTACTCCCTCTGATTGGAGTGGATAGTGATGTGCATCAATTTGGTGAAGAAAATGAACCGCCATCTGCTCGTCCCCATATAACATAGAGAAAATCCCACATGCTAGTGTGGCCTTGGCTTTTTCGGGAACGTTTTTTTCTAGTAGTGCGATACCTTGCTGAATGTCTCGGTCCTCGGCAACGACCCGTAGCCCCTCGTTGTAGATTTTGCTATTCCGTTCCCTGCGTCTAAACATTTTTCGAAAATACGCCTGTGAATCCCTTCTTCTTGGCGTTCACCATTTGGCTTCTGTGGCGTTTGGAATGAAGAAGGATGCCAACAGATGTGGTAGATGTTGGCATCCTTCAGAACTTTGGGGGCAAGCACCGTTTTCACTCCTCGACGACCAGCCTTTAATAATGGAGCAAGGTACGACAACCCATCAACTACGAGATGCCGGGCTATTTTTATCAATATCTCGTCTGGCAGATTAGGAATGTTTCGTCTCAAAGTCGCCATTTTTTTAAGTTAAGTAAAGAATTTTCAAAATGTGGAGAAACATATACACAGAAACTACTGCCTGTCCACTATTAAAACAACCGATGTAGAAGGTGGTTGGGGCATTGAGCAAAAATTATGGCAATTTACGGTAGTTTCTATATGACACCGTTTTAGGGTTTGTGTTACTTTTAAAAATTATGACATGACAACAACTAAATATTTCCCCATACTTAATCATGTTGACAATTTACATAATAACCCCCGATTCAGTATATGGAGTTGTAACCTATGAATAGAAACACAGTAATACGACATAGTCTTACGAATATCTTCTCGGTTGCCACAGTAAAAACTGTTACTACGACGTGACCCCATTACAATATTTTGCTTATACCGGTATATTTTCTCATTAATACCACTGCATATCACGTTATGGTTGTTCGATCTAAGATAAGAGTTCTACTCTTTTGCCTGATATACTGTATGTCTGGTTGTGAAGGCGCCATTATAACCGTCATACCCGGAAGATGGACTCGAAATGAAAAACTAGGGTGGGAATTCAAAGTCGACGTCGATCTCGGCGGTAGGGCAGTACAGTCGAATATTACGGATGGGGTTGAGGATCTCCGTTGTTTTGTGGATGCTGTGTACTGTTTTTCACACACTCATGTTGCCTTCACTATGTCTTACTGGGTGGGAGAACAGGATGACACAGATACTTGCGAGTCCCCCTTTCCACTGCCTATCACGACCGATGCTGAGTACCGTATTTTCCGTCGTCTTCATAATGCGGAAAAGGCCATTAATGTATATGTTACTTGTTTAGGCCAAAATTATAGAGTTGTTTCTACAATTGGGCCTTACGGCGATGGTGGCGCATATGGAGAGCTCATAACAGAAGAAAGTGTTGCGATACATCGTCATCCCAACGGGGTCCTTGTATCAGACTTACAGTTGTTTGTGGGCGAGGAGGTGCCTGGTGAGGAGGACTACGACTACGACTTCTGGACGGAGTATGTTAGGTCTGATATGTGTGGGGAAGATATTGTTTACGCTTTTGCTACTTGAATTATGTTCCCCCTGCCAGTCGTTATGATTTAACATTGGTGTACGGCTCATTCACTTTATGTATGTTAAAATACCATATCATAAACTACAATTTTGTCGGTCACCTGTACACATATATTTAACATGTACGCATATGTACCAACACCGTTGACTCTATCCAGTCCAGGAAATATGTTATTGGATCTTGAATTCTGTACGTTTGCGTTTGCGGGAGCCCTTTTGTATATATAACATTACACTACCGTTATGACTAAGTCGTTTATTAAATTGCCATTACAGAGTACATGATTTACGTATATGTACTCAGACCCACTCCTTCTGGTTTTGAAATTATTTAAACAGTGGAGTAGTGCGAAATACGTGTCAGTCTCATTTTTTCGGATTTCAAATGCACTATATGAATTAGCTAAATAGTAGCTGTAACACACGCATAAGCTAACCCTGACCTAAGAAATGACACTAGTATGTTCTCCGATTTGACAACTCGTACTGGTTGAAAGTCGTAGTTACTTTTGCTTAGATATGATTGTTTTCTTATCATTATGTTTACTTGATGTGTATTCAGTAACGTAATTATCATCACCTCTTCCCAACTAGTATAATATAACTTACACATGATGTTAAAATTTTGTTTAAAACAATATTTAGGGCAATTATATATTCTACCCTTCTAGAATATATAACAAATATCCCCAACTAACTAATTAACTTATCAGGCATATATAGGTCACTTCTAACGTTGCTGTCTAATTTATATACGCATCATATTGACAACATCTTAATTTATTAGTAAACAGTTAAATAACCAAACGAAGAAGAATGACAATTCCGAATAATAAGCTCCCCGATATACATGATGATATTTTAATTAAGATCGTCAGGCTTTTCGCAGTTGATGGGTTGGCGTACCTTGCACCAATCTTAAAGTCTGGTCGGCGAGGTAAGAAGACGGTGCTAGCCTCCGAAGTTCTTAATGTTGCTAACATCTACAACATTTGTTGGCATCCGTTTTTGTACCAAACATCAGAAGACCCAAATGGTGAACCCCAAGAAGAAGGGATTCATAGAAGAATGTTTTAAGAATGCTTCGAAGCTGGTAACAAAATTGCAATCTACTACGAGGGCCTCCGGATTGTTGCGGAGGAGAGAGACATCAAGCGAGGTATTTCTATTCTATCTCGTACTGTTCCTGCAGTTGCTGATGCAACACTAGCATGTGGTATTTTTTCTATGTTAAGTGGGAACGAGCAGATGGCAATTCATTTTCTTCACTTGTTCGATGCACATCACTATTCACTAAAATTGGATGAACTAGTTCTCATCGGCAAGGCTGTGTTCCGACGGTTGTTTGCATACGGTACGGCACTTCAAAACACATTCATTGATCAACTAGTTTATCCATATACTCACCTAATCCCTAGTCCGGAATGTGCTCCGATTTGTTGTATCCAATCGAGATTCTTGTCGTGGAGCTTTCGAGATTACAACATTTCATGTACAAATTGCGGACTTTGGTATTTAGCAAAATCTATATGTGAAATTCTTTAGTGGCAAACGGGAACGTCTTGTTTTGAATCTACTGTTATGTACGGTTATTTACTCATATAAACCGCACAAAGTATGCTCTGCGTTGTCATTCGCTTGTTTTGAATGTACGGTTATTTAAGCATATGTACGTAGACACACCAAATCATGACTTTTCAACGTACATCAAAGAAGTTGTGTGAGAATTAATTATCCTTCTGATAATATATAACTCTAAGGATCCTAATTACTCAGACATATTAGAGCAAATGCATTGGTAATACTTTGATGAGTCTCTTCTAATAAAATACAACAAAAAATTAAAAAAGTGAGGAGAGAGACAGATCTCGTGTCTTGTAGTAGACAAAATAAGACACTCACAGATCCTCTCTTGCCTATCTGTCAACATTTGATTGCTCAATCTAAAAACAAAATAATTAATTAAATTAGATAATTGTATTATATTATAATATTAATGAAAATAATATAGTATCTAAATTTTGAAGGGTGACCGATGGACATGCACAAACATTCAGATCATTCGGTAAATATATATGAAATAGAAAACCACATTTGGTTACTATATTTGGACATTTTTTATTGTTCAGCCCCTGAACAGTCACCATCATTCCTCACTGTCTCTGTTTGAGTTCTGGAGCTTTCTCCTTCCTGGGCAATTGTTACATTTTGTGTCCCTATCCTCTCCCCATCGTGTCCCATCACATGTTTAATGTGGTAACGTGCCGCAAACTCACATCTATAAGTCAAAAAAAAAATGTACATGTGAGCCTTTGAACAATACGAACATATACGCTTTCATACCAATTATTAAAAAATATCAACTTACAGATGCTGGTGATGTTCAAGTCCATCGAAATCTTCTTCTATGAAGATTCTAGAAGAGGATTCGGTGTGTACAAGACAGGGTACACCTACACACATTTACCAAATTGAGTGCCTTGACAATTAACATGTACTTGCTTCTAACATATCTATTTACTCTGACATACCTTCGTAACTCCCAACCATTCAGAACCGGAAGACACAAAACACTGGTTCGGTTTTGTGGACAACATGACACCCGTTTGATTCCCAACCAGAGAGGAATCGATAGGCATAGTAGTCTGTGAGACGACATTTTATACTTTCACACCTGCATTAACGCACAGTTGCTATCAAAGTAAAATTTATGAAGTTCATATATATAAATATATATGACTATGTTTATAGCATAATAGGTGCTTAACCTGCCATTCAGCAGAGTGAAGACAACTTCGCTACACCTGCCATCTTTACGTCTTCTTATGACGTCCACTTGAACGATGTACCCACAAACATCTAGCCCGAGGGAAAAAATGCGAGTTTAAACATTTATTTTGTACTTTTCCTACTGATGCACTTAAAATCGAAGTTCTAAAGTTACCAAATGACCACTAAATGAGTCTCAGCAACCATCTCAAGTTCAAAATTTCACGGACATTAATATATACATATTAAAGAAATTATAGATAAAACATACCGAAAGTTACGGGATGAGTAACTCTGCCACGATTTATATCATCGATATCCTCGAAGCGGAAGTAGTTTTTGTGATTCAAAGGTTGGATCAATTCCATGGTTGACTCATGCGTAAACTTAATTTGGTACGGATGATGAGTATTCCTCTCCTTGAGAGTTGGATTGATTAATATAAACTCCCGAATATCGTACCAGGCACCGGTTTCAGGGTTTAGCGGGATATTTGCGAATTCACCCTGTAGAAACACCACTTCGATGGTGGAACCCTTCATAACAGATAAATTGTTATACATCAAAAACTGTTGGATTTAGCGAAATAAGAAAGACTTGTTTAACTGACCTCTTCATCCACAAGTAGGAGAACCCGTTTTACTAAGCATTCGCAAATCAACCAAGCGTTCAAGACCTTGGCGTGGATACACCAACACCAATTCCTTCTCTCGCGATCCAGCTCAGCAAAACGATCGGGTCTGAAGCTCATGGTGCTCTCAGTTTTTGGATCTTTCTTACTTTAAACCGTTTTAGGAAAGACAAAGGTTGAGAGCAATTTAAATATTTACGGAGAGTCACAACTCGAAACGACGCGGCCTTTCAACTTTCCATGGTGTTTGTTTATAAAGAACCCAAATGTACATTCCCAATGTAGTATACGTACATATGTATAGTTTGTATATTTAGCTTGTAAAAGAAGGTTGAAGCTTCGATCTTTTACAACGGTAACAAATAACCGGGATTCATAAATTATGAACGAGATCGCGACCAAAAGGTAAGAGCATATCGAAAATCCAAAACCTTAACCATTAAACTCCTAAATATTAACAAGCATCTCTAGACCATAATTTTGTTTCCCTCAAATCGAAACACTGAACCATAATTTTGATTTACACTTCAATAGATGGTTTAATCGGGTTTGTTTTAAATAAGATTGGGTTAGTAGCGGTTTCAGATTTACAATTCAAGTAAACCAGTTGTACACCAAAGTTTAATCATTAAATGTTGTAATATAGTGTTTTTTTATACGGTTTCAACTTGAAAGCATATCACCTAGAATGGAGAAAGCATATCAAGCAGAGAAGATCAATTTGTTCAAGCAGATTTAGCAGAATAAAAGTAGATCAAATATTTAGCTGTTCATGTGCAAATTAAGGGTGAACAGCATAAAAAAAACTGTAGACAAGATATGCATGTATTTCTCATGCATTTACCACAAGAAGACAAAAAAATATAGTTAAAAAGAATATCTTGAATGGTAACTTATAAAGTGATAAGAGCCCCTTATGCTTTTCACACTTGATCTGCACTTGAACAGCCAAATATTTGATTTATTATGCTTTCTCCATTCAAGGCCTTACTCGTGGAAATTTATTTGTAAAATATGCTAGTGCGGAAACGTGTCTTGCTCGTCTACCGGACTTGTAATGAATTATATACGAACTAGACAAATCTTCCACTTATCACATCCAGAACAACCAAGGCTATGGTAATAAATGCGACAAGTACTTGTAGGGATTTGACAGCGCGTATTTGGTGAAAGTCGTTGTTACTTAAAATTTGAAATGATTCTTATCTCATCATTGTGTTTACTGAACACTTTTTAAGCAAGTAATAACCATAACCTTTTCCCAACGAGTACATTATACTTTTTTCTGAACGAAATATATTTTTGGTTACCGAGACAACGAGATATCAACCTTTATCTTGTGAACCAGTATTCTGTTACGTAAGCATTACGACCTTCTTTTCCCAACTAGTACAGTGTAACTTATACTTGATTATGCATTGGGCTAAAAGGACACGTAGAGTAATATATTTAACGCATTATATTGAACAATATATACAAATTTCACCACCTAACTCCTGTGTAGTTCAAGCATATATATGACAGTCCGAACGATTTCGTTTGATTTCCCTAATTATTAATAACTACGAGAACAAAATATCTCCCAAAAAAAATGGCGAAAACACACAATAAGCTCCCATATCTCCCTGATGATATTTTCCTCGAAATCGTTAGGCTTCTCGCAGTAGATGGGCTGTCGCACCTTGCTCCAATTTTAAAGTCGGGTCGGCGAGGACTGAAGACGGTGCTCGACCCCTATGTTCTAAAGGATACAAACATCTACAACATCTGTTGGCATCCGTTATTGTTCCAAAGGTCACACGACCCAAATGGTGGCCCACAAGATAAAGGGATTCATAGGCGTATGTTCAAAAAATGCTTCAAAGCTGGAAACAAAGTTGTAATCTACTACGAGGGCCTCCGGATTGTTGCGGAGGAGAGAGACATCAAGCGAGGCATTTCTATTCTATCTCGTAACGTTCCCGCAGACGCCGATGCAACACTTGCATGTGGTATTTTTTCTATCTTATATGGAAACGAACAGATGGCGGTCCATTTTCTTTACTTGTTTGATGCACATCACTTTCCTCTCAAATTGCATGGGGTCAGATTTATCGGCAAGGCTGTGTTTCGACTGTTGTTTACATACCAGGTGGCACTTCAAAACACATTCATATATAAAATAGTCTATCCATCTACTCACCTGATCCCTAACCCGGACTGTGCCACCATATGTTGTATCCAATCCGGTTTCTTCTCTCTAAACTTTCGAGATTACGACATCTTGTGTACTAATTGCGGACTTTGGTGGTTGACGAAATAAAACAAAACGATATGTACGGGACTAGTCCATGTGTACGTACACGTCCCACAAAATACAACCAGTTTGGCACCGTGTACAACTATGTATTTATGTACGATGCCCTGTTTCGGTGTACGTACAAAAATGTATCGTTGTGGGAAGGTGGTTGATGCCATACGTCTGTGTATGATGGCGGATAACACTAAATAGAATACATTCTTTGATTATAAAATAAACTCCAACATACACCGGATAACACTTCGAGGTTCCAAAAAGAAAAAAACAACCATAAAGTACATAATATTGTAACATTAACCTAGTTGGGGAAGGGAGTCACTAAGGTTAAGCCGCAAAAAACATGAAAAGAGGATCTTAAAAGAACAAGCACAACTCCTGTGCATACGAGTAGAAATGCATACGAGTAGAAAAAACAGGACTTACACCCAGTAAGGTAGCTACTGCAAGTACACCTATGGTGGTGGAGGACAGAAGCCGGCGATCTCACTTCAAACAGGGGACCACGAAGATGGAGGTTCGTAACATGGAACATCACCAGGCCAGCGAATTCAACAGCGTTGTTCATGTGAGGGACCATGCACTAGAAAATATTGCCAAACGCCTCGGCCTGCATCAATTGGCCGATACACGTTGCGAACAACACATAAGCAAAATTCGCATACGGATCAGTTGGTGCAAGAAAGCGTAGCAACGCCATTCCTTCAGCAACTGTCGGGGAGTTTGAAGCAAGCCTGACGCCCTCAAGGTAATATGCTACGATGTGGCCCCTCTGGAGGAGAAGTTCAAAGTAGGACCTGAACTTACACTCCATATGGATGAACTGTGGCCATGACACAAACGGACGAAGTTGAACAGTTTGGATGTCGACAGTGTTCAGCGCTTCGACCAAGGCGGGGATTGGGGTGACAGACACGGGGATGAAATTGACAAGGAGGCTTGTAGGGTTTGGCAGCTTGATGGCAAGGAAAATCTCGTTTGGAGGGGTGTTCATGGTTTATCTTTTTTGAGTCGATATTGGCTGTGGATGGTATTTGCTATGTGTAGGGACGAAGACATCTTCTTACGTAACACCTATATATAGAGAGAACAGTGATAATTTTTTTTAACTATAACAGGTAATTAATTCGCTGGTATTGGTAGTAAAAGTTAATGATTGTAGAGGAGTAGATTTATATAAAATGTAATGATTTAAGTCTGTTTAGCCACGCATTAAATTTGAAACATGTCATTGCATTAAATACAACTACTAATAGATACAAACCCATGGAATTTCCCTATATTATATATTAAATATAGTGGTTTCAATTTAAGTATAAAAGGGTACAATTCCATACAAGCTACACGGGCATGTCGTTGTTGATGTAGGTCTTAGCCATTTGTCCTCATCAAATAGGTAAGGGTACAATTAGATATGTATCGTACATTATAAAATGATGGGAAATATTAGTTTGCATCAAACTAAACATTTTACTATGTTCAGCTTTTGGGGAATCGGAGAGCAACCTAAAGTGTATTAAAAAATCTAGCATATCGCTTCACTCCTTTGCTTTGCATGTGTTGTCATGGGACGTTAAATATATTTGTGTACGAAAATTAAATCAATTGTCCAGTTCTCACATCTGACAAAGTTTGTGGTTAGTTTTATTATCTTGCCTTACTCTGCAAAGGTGCATCGCTGACAAAATACTTCGTTTAATATGAAGATTAGAAAGGATAGGAGATAAGGTGTACACGGAAACGAAGAAATGCAAATAAACACAGTTACGGTAAACTCAAACATGTTTCGTTATAACTACCAAAGCATTTGACTAATTCGGCGAGCGCACCACCAGAGTGTGCATTTCTTGCAAGGATGTTTGTAAGGGCCCTCCATAGTGTCCACGTCTTCCTCCGTCATTGAGAGCGCGTATTTTATTGCACACGAAGGAGTTGTTATTTCCCCATCATCAGGGTAGTCAAAAAACACACCATAAGTTGTATTGTGTGATGTTCCATAGTGAATAAGCTCAGTGATGAGTTCTTCACACATCTCTCCAACCTTTTCAGAGTCAAGTGGGTAGTGTTTTATAGAAAACAGCCAAAGCAAATGACCCGCATGGACTCCGGACCCTTTACAGATGCACAACATGGCAGACACAAGAGTAGCGTCGGCATATGTTGGTACGTTATGCTGGAGTAACTTTAGGGCCCCTTCAATGTCCCCAACTTTTGTTGCAAGACGAAGGCCTTCATAATATATGGCCGTTGGATTTTCCGCCTCAAGGCACCTTTCAAAAAACTTCCTGTGTCGACCACCAAAAATGATATCATCGGGGTAACTGCACATGTTGAAGATGTTTGCCTCTTTCAAGACGTCGGGACGGTAAACTATAGTTTTGCCTCTATTTCCGGCACGTAGGAGTGACTGCAGGTACCACTAGTGTTTGACTGCCATTAGTTTAGCTATTCGCGCCAACAGATCGTCAGGAAGATCTGGGTTGGTCATCTTTGTAATGAAAGTATTATGTGCACATAAGAATGCAAACTTAAATAATACTCACTTGTTGATATGGTTCGGGAATTATTTGGTTGGATGTAATTGATACTTGATATAACTGCGTGACAAGATGGCGAGGTGACATCAAACCACTAATTATTATATTTTTCGACATCCACTAACATAGAGATGGAATGTTGTTTTGGGCATCATAATGGGCCGTTAATATTTTAGGCCTGTTTACATCATAAACCGTTGCCAGGTTTACATATTAAACGGCGTATACAAGGCCATTAGGTTGGTGCAACGTGGGAAGAACAGTAAAACTTTCCGCAGTTAGTCGATATACTTTCAGCTTCGATAAATACTTTCACCTAGGTAATTTTACTTGGGGAAGATCTGGTGGAGGAATAAAAACAGAGTTCTTTAAGAAAGTTGGCATACTATACGTCCCGATGAAGTGGATAAATGCGCAGTGGGTTAGACTGGTTATTAACATGGTATTGCGGAAAGTGGAGATATTAGATCCACTCGGCGAGTTCAACAACAAACCTGAGATGGTGCTGACCATATTAGATCCACTCGTCGAGTTCAACAAAAATTTCTCACTCATAAATGCCCCATTTCCTATTAGTATATACGTGTCATAACCATATTACAGATTTGAAATCATTTATAATCTACTTTGTCAATCTCAATTATTCAATACCCGCTCAGCTTAACGTAGTGGCAGACATGACACCAGTCGGCAACTGCGATGTGACAACTGATACTCGCAAAAGTCGTATATACGATGACGTAGAAGAGTTGTTTACAATTAAGTTGAGGGATGTGACTTATATCTCATCGATGTGTCTTGATGAGTAAGTTTAATATGATGTGTTTGTAATCATTAATAAGTTACGAAATCTGGTCACAATTGTACTAAACGACCACAGGGTTAACTAAATATGTTTCTGGTTAGCATTCTATATATAATAATTAAAAAACCTGTAACTCCCACCTACAACTCTCCCTTTATTTTTGTATCTAGGTGTTGAACACCCTCCACAAGTTGCAACACATACGAAACATTGTTTTAGAAAAATCAAGTGAAAATGTTGCGTGCAACTCAAAATATGCCAAATATACCAGATGAAATATTGATTAAAATCTTCGGCTTTCTCGCAGTCGATGGTTTGGAGTACCTCGCTCCAATATTGAAGGCAGGTCATCGAGGTGTAAAAACGGCGCTTACCTCCGAAGTTTTGAAGGATGCTAACATCTTCAACATATGCTGGCATCCAAAGATGTTCCAAACACAACAGAACCCAAATGGTAGAGTCCAAAATGAAGGGATCCATAGGCGTATCTTCGAAAAATGCCTAGATGCTGGCAACAAAATGGCAGTTTTTTTCGAAGGTTTCCGGGTTGTTGCCGAGGTGGAAGACATTAAGCAATGTATTACACTTCTAACTCGTAACGTTCCCACAGAACCCATATCGACACTAGCTTGTGGGTTTTTTTCTATGTTAGACGGGAACTGCAAGATGGCTATTCATTTTCTTGACCTGTTTGATGCACATCACTACCCACTTAAATCGGAACGAGCAAGGTTTATGGCCAAGGGGTTTTTCCGGTTGCTAGGTAGATATCAGACGGCACGAGTATACAGATACAGGGACACATTCGTCTATCCTATTGCTCCCTTGATCCCTTTTCTGGAATGTGCTCGATTGTGTATATTGGAGCATGGTTTCTACTCTCTCAACTATCAAGATTATGACATTTTCTGCACAAATTGCGGCCTTTGGTGGTTGGCGAAAGCTATATCCGAGATCCTTTAGTTATATTTTCTCATAAGATGTTTCGCCCTAAACGTTCTATCTAATGGTCTTCTGTTATCAACGCAGTTCTTATATCTTCTAGAATCCATGTAATTACTATAAATCCGGTCTTTTGTTTAGAATGTCTCCTGTTGTAGTAAATTTGGTTCATGTAACAGCTAATGTTGTATCCTTTATAAGAACGCGGTATCTATCGCTACTTAATATGTTGTTTACGAATGGTAAGTGGTTGGGTGCCTAAACGTGACCAAGGCATCGGAGATGAATTATGAATATAAAGCCATATAGATCGTCTTCCCTTGCAAGACCACTTAAATATAATACTAAGACGTACACAACCTGAAAGATGTTAGTGTAATAACAACGTTTATAATTTCAATGTACGTTCAAGAGTATGTGCGTTTAGTGTACGTACAATAGTTTATAATCTAAGGCATTGTACGTATTAGAGTTTGTAAATTGAGTGTACGTACAATGGTAAACAAGAATTCGGTCATTATCGTTTTTATGCAAATTAAAATGTAAATAAGTTCTTACGCAGATTCATCTATTTCGTATTAGTATATACGTGGCACCACCATAATAACGGATGTCAAATGCGTTATACACTACTTAGACAATTATATCGCTTAAATTCCGCCAGGCTTTAGGTAGGGTAGACATGACGGCAGTAGGTTGGACGAAGTGACAACTCCTACCCCCAAAAGTCGTGTTAACATAAACGTATATGTGATTTATATCTCAGCGAGTTTTAATTAAACAGTAGTAAGTGACGTATGTCTCGTCACATTATAACAATAAACGGGTAGGGTGTTAGCTAAATAAGTATCTCGTTAGCGCTCTATAAATTATATGTACCAGTCCCACTGAGTACAACCGGAACTTTGAGTTCTTCAAACACCCTTCTGTAAAAGTAGCTGTTCCTACTGAAAAATCACATCAAGATGGTGTCTGCGTCTCGAAAAATGCCTCATCTACCAGATGAGATATTGGTTATCATCTTCGGGTTTCTCGCAGTTGATGGTTTGAAGTACCTTGCTCCAATAGTCAAGGCAGGACCTCAAGTTCTCAAGGATGCTAACATCTCCAACATTACTTGCCATTCTTCTTGGTTCCAAAAAGTACATCACCGAAATCGTAGAATCAAAGAAGAAGGGATGCACCGGCGTATCTTGAAAGATGCCTTGGCGCTGGGAACAAAAAGGCAATCTATTACGAAAGTCTTCGGGTTGTTGCCGAGGAAAGCTACATTGAGGGAGGTATTGCACTTCTAACTCGTAATGTTCCCGCAAAAGATGATGCCACACTAGCATGTGGGTTTTTTTCTATGTTACATGGGAACCTCGACATGGCGGGTCATTTTCTTTACCTATTTTATGCATACCACTACCAACTGAATACAACTCAAACAAGGATTTGTGGCAGGGAGTTGTTCATGCTGCTGGGTAGATATCAGACGGCGCGACAAAACACGTACAAGGATTCATTCGTCTATCCTATTGCTCCTTTGATCCCTTCTCCGGAATGTGCTAGATTGTGTTTATTGGAGCATGGTTTGTACTCTCTCAACTATCAAGATTATGACATGGTGTGCACAAATTGCGGCCTTTGGTGGTTGGCGAAATCTATATCCGAGATCCTTTAGTTATATTATCTCATTAGATGTTTCGCCCTAAACGTTCCATCTAAAGGTCTTCTGTTATCAACGCCGTACTTATATCTTCGTCATCGGGTGTATGCGCACTGAATCCGGCCTTTTGTTTCCATGGTTTTCTCTTCTAGTTATTTTGAATCATGTACCACCTAATGCTGTATCCTTTCTTTTTTTCTGTCCTAGTTTGCAAAACAACTATACACAATTGATAACTCTGCCTATTGTGTATGTACAACAAAGTGTGTTTGGGTACATGGGTGCATTTGGTTGGTGAAGTCGTTTGTGATTAGGTTGTTTCAACCAAATTGTGACTAAGATAAGTCTATTTTCAACCATTGAATCAATTTTGTCAAAGTGGTTGGGCGCCAAAACGTAATTAAGAAAGTAGAAGGGGGAAAAGGCATACATCAACAAGATAATAAAATACTACCACGTACATAACGTAAATTAGTTGTCTGTACGTACACTACGAAATAAAGTATGTCTGAACGTACACAAGATCGTTACTTGTCAGTGTACGTGTACCTATACAGTATACAATATATAACGGAGACATATCCTGTTACACAAGTTGGGTATAAACGATACAGGAAAAAGAATTACAAGAGGAAATAAGAATACAAAAACAAAAAATTATGCCCAACTAGGTGGTCATTACCAGAACATTTACAATGAGCATTATATTGCATTTACAATATAATAACGTCTCCAATACCATGTTACATGTAAGTACATAACGTTATTGATGTAATATAACATACGTAACCGCATCGATTGACCCGTAATTAAGAAAATATGAAATATACACCCGAAGAAAAACAAAGAAAGCAAAGAGTCGCGCTTATTAGAGAAAAAGAGAGAGGGAGTCGGTAGAAAGACGCAACTACTAGTGGTGACGCTTTGTTTTATTTAAATAGCATCTCCCTGTCTCCTTTCTAAACCCAGGGTAGAAACGAATAACATGAAATTATCAGAGAAAACCATGGAATTTAGAGTTGATGCCATCACTGATCTTAGACCAGGAAGAACGAATTGGATTATCCAAGCAAAGGTCTTGAATTCGTGGTATGTTACTGAGTTCTTTCAAAAGCGGGTTCTGCTCCTTGCTGATACACGGGTTTGTCCACTTTACTTTGTAAAATATTTGCACGCAGTTGTTAATCAACCAGTGGTCTTATACACGATTGATATGCAATTTGTAGGGTGACACAATCGAGGTGGCGTTTTTACCAGGGACCTACAAGAATATGAGGAAGTATATCTATGATGGTGATTGGTATGAAATTAGGACTTTCAAGGTCATCCAGCCAACACTTAGAGAGAGGAATACACATCATCCTTTTCAAATCAAATTTACTGATGATTCGACGATGGGTCTGCTCGAACCGGTGAATCAAAAACTCTACTTCCGTTTTGAGGATTTGGGTGATATATCTCGAGGGAGAATTACCCATCCCATATTATTCGGTGCGCTTATCTTCAATTTTTCATTACACATTGTTGGAACAACATTAAAAAACGTTTGCTTTAACTAAATGATATATTTGTGCACATTACTAGTTTTTAGGCCTGATACTAAATAATTAGGTTAGTAGACAATTTCATATCAAATTACATAGGTTCTAACGTTTAAAGTATGTGTCTACCCCGAATCAGATGTTTGTGGGTGTGTAGTTGGAGTGGAAGACAAAAGATTGCTCGAGGGGGCAAATGCGGCCAATGAAGTTGTCCTCACCCTACTGAATAGGAGGTAAAGGAGATTTGTGCTACCTTTTGAATACATTTTCATTTAAAGTTTTTTCCTATACCCGTTCTATATTAACATGAGAAAATCGTAGGAATGAAACCCTCAAGTGTCGTGCCCTAGATGACTATGCTGCTCGCTTCATAAATGCTTGGGAAGCAAACAAGTGTCATCTTACTTTTACATTCGAACCCGTCTTTTGTATTTTGCGGTTCTGGAAGGTTGGAAGCTACGAATGTACGTTCGATTTGATAGATCAGATAAGGAAATTAGCCTTGTGAACCATATACATCTAATTTTGTAAATGTTCTGTAGGTGCACCATGTCTCGTCAACACAACCACCTCTTTGCAAATCTATATACAACCAGATTTCGTAGGAATGGAACATCACAAAGCGATGTAAGCTGTTTGTTTCCTATAAAAATATCTAATTGTATATGTTGTTACTGTCAAATACGTTAATACACTTTCTATATATTAACCGCAGATCTGAATTCGCTAGACGTTACTATATAGAACATAATATGGAGCACGTAGGGAAGAATGCATGACCTTAAGAAGAAAGGAACTAGATTGGCAAAAGGGAGAGGTCAGGGAGTTTAGCATATTGAAAGAACCTTCACAGGTCTATGCAATTGATAAACCTTCACAGTACTTTTGGGTGAACCGAATGTTACGCTGATTCTGGATAATATATGGTTATGTTTTGTCAAAAAAATATAAAATTTAGTACTCCGTAAATGTACGTACACAACAATAGTTATCTACGATAAGTGTACATGTCAACCGTACATAAAAAAACGGATGAAGGAACATACTTCTTTGGTCCGTTGACATGTACAGTGAATGTGGTTAACACATTTGCAACACTATCCTTCCATCGCATTATGTCCTCTCTAATGGAACACTTAAAATACACAAACATATATATTTCGCTTTTGTAAGTATCTTATTCAAACAGTAAACCGTTTGCTTGACATTTCTAAAAAGCCCACAAGTGTAATAGGCCCAACTAGGGCAGCTGGGACCAATTTCTACAACAATTATAGTTAAACAAAAAGGTGGGCTTACAAATTAAAAAGGTCCATTATAAACATGTTACAAAAAGCTATGGTGGTATTTAGGAAAAAAGAGTATTATCCTCACACGCCATGAAAAGATAACACGTCTATTGTCGCCCCTGCACTACGTATTAGCTGGACATGTTGTACGGTTGTGGCCAACCTGTTGACACTGAGAACAAGCATGCTGTTAGCAAGGCCGCTTCGTCTCCAACGCAACCTCGACAAAAGACTTCATCCTCGCCATCTTTGGTCTTCCTGGAGGATTCATAACGAAAGGCAGTTTACATCTGGACGGTGTAACATCAGTAGGAACAATGCAAGATGTATCTATCGGCATTATCGACTCTGCATAACCACTGCATAGGCTTTCTCTGCGGAAGTATGGATGGAACTGGTTAATAACTGATTGGTTGGCCGTATATGCGGTTGCGATAGCATGTACGCATGACATCCTATCTAGATCAAAACGCCTACATGAACACCTCCTATACCTCAGATTGACAACATGTGTTGAGGTACCACCACTTACTTGAAATCGATCTTCATCAATTTTTTGAACCATTAGACGCCTTGAATGTTCAATACGTGGCTATGAGTAAATGAAAGCGTAAGTTCATATAACCTATGAAACACAACATATCCACTAACATTTCCACTCCTTTTGTTAACATATATATCGATGGATATGTTAATGAATGTCATACCTGTAACAGGTTCTCCACTCCTTTGGTGAGTAAAGTTGGCATTGCGGCCGCTTGTTTTCTCATTGTGGCAAACCAACGTGTCAACATATTCTGAACTGCTTCTAATAACTCTACAATGGGATAGGCTCTCGCAGGATTCAGTACTTTGTTTAGCGATTCTGCAATGTTGCTCGTGGTGGTTTAGCATTACGGCTACGGCCAAATCGTTCTGTAACAGAGCAAGTATGTTCACGACAATATTTGCGAATATGAAACACCGGTAAATCACCCATGGTTGAAGTCCGTATTCTCCATTTACAACGATTTACCCAACACTCAACAATTAACAAACTGGGCGTTGAATATCGAACATTGTAATCATATTTATCTAATACACTCAGCACCCTCAACCTTGCCACCAGTGTTTCTTTGCTATCAAACTTATCCCCCACAGCAATATCACCACCTCCGTTTTCTATTTTGCGAACCTCCTTCTCAATTGCATCAGCTGCAGAGTTAGGCTTGCGGGTACGGATATTTGATTCTTTGTTACACACCTTTTCCTCAATACAAGACCCACCCCTAGGTCCGTCGTCCAATGATGCCTCTGGTCCATCCGGGGTGAAGTTGGAGTAGAGTAGATAGTCTTCATCCCCTGAACTTGCACCATCGCTATTGTCACAATAATTAAATCTACTGTTCTCCTTGTCATCTGCTTCATCTTCATCTACATCATTTCCTACATTATCTTCACCGTCTACCTTCCGACTCTCGTACTCTTCATCTTTCTGTCTCATTTCCTCTGCCACGCCTACGAAATCATCTACAACGACTTCAGGGGTCTTGGGTGTTGGTTCTGGGGTTTTCGGTTTAACTTCCTCGAACAAGGTTTCACCAGATTTAGCTTCGATCTCAACGCATAGCCGGATGAGTTCACTCCTNTATCACCCCTGCACTGTTTCAGAAAGTTTTGAAACTGCCGACTATTCGAAACAATCACTGGTGGCATATAACATCCGCTTTTTTTATTTCTATCTAACATATAGCTCAACTTTATGCCGGAAGTTCCTTCACAGAAACCAAAGTCATCGAACACCATAGCAGTAAAGTCTTCAAACTTCGTTTTTTTATCGGTAACTATAATCCTGCACCCTTTGCTAGTATCAACATCAAACATCCATCGCTTTTTGTCAACCTTTCACTTCCCACACGCCAAAACGATATCTTGCTTTTTCATGGAAGAACCCAGAGGAAAAATTTTCGAAACTGAGTAGGAAAAAGACGTTTGCTCCGGCCAACAAACAGAACACGATTGATGAATCTGCTACAAACTTTATTACATGAACACCATTAATCGGAAGAACAGCAAACGTGTTTAGATCTTCCTCCAATAAGTCTATCGCAACACTAGACTGTCTTTGCCAGCTCAAACAAATTCGTATTATTCTGGTAAGACTTTACAGCTGTCAAAAATGCTTACTAAATCTACCACGGACAAGAAGCCTACCAATACACTACGAAAACTATTTCAAAAAACAAACAAAGTATACCAAAAATATTTGTAACGAGAGAAGGCTGTAGCATAAATCTGTCGTAACAGGCCATTAGTCTACCATAAATATCTTCCCACCCTTTTACGTTTACCGCTACATCCGCTAAAAACATAAGTCTATCATCGAAGGGCAATTCCTCTACCAACTTAATCTAACGAATCGATTTCATCTACGTCGACAGATAAGTGTACCAACACTACAACTAAGTGTACCAAAAATATCTGACGTACACCTTTAATCAGTCACATATTTAAATATACCATCAAAGAATCGGTAGACTTTCTCCCAGTTCCCAATATTTTTTTTTTTTGCACTAATGGCATTAGCTGTAATTACGTTTTTTCTCAACACTAGTTTCAGGGGTAGTATGGGTACAGAGTTTATTCTAGTAATTACAAACAATTGTGTGCTACTTTTGTAATAAGGAAGCTTTTATGCAATATTATAGTAACTCTCCCTTTTATTAATATAAGTATTATATGAAAATTCCAAAAAATTTGTAAATAAAATAAAATAAGATGATAGGAGAATCATAATTTGAAATTTTAACAAAATATTCAAATCTTTTTATTAAAAATAATTATATTGACTACTAGGATATAAAATTTTTGTTTTTGAAACTCTGATTTGTTTATATTTTTTTAAAAGTTTTTTTTGTAATTTTCGTCCATATTTTATTAGAAAGAGAAAATATTTTTTTTAAAACTAATAATTATTTAAAATCAATGGCATGAAAATGTAAAATTAAAGAAGAAAATAAACTATATTATATTAGCAGTTATTTTTTTTTTCAATTACAAATTAGTTTTGATTTGTATAGATTTTTTTTTTACTTTTCCAGATTTTTTTATATTTGATCTGTCAGCGTTTTTTAATTAATTATGTTTATTTATTTAATTAATTAATTTTAATTAATTTTTCTAATGGCAATTGAATGTAATTTTTTACACATTTTAAGGTTGTTTTCATATTTGTACTTCTCAATTAATATAGTAGGATTATGTTTTTTTAAAGAAGTTATATTATTATGACATTTAACAGTTTACTTATGCGACATATGGTCCTGTTTTATTTATTTTCATATGCTTAAAAGAAGCTTGTAGGAGCTTAAAAATCAAATTGAAAAAATATGGGAACTTAATTGAGAACTTAAGTCACGAAGAAATTACAATAACATAATTTCAAGGTGTAATATAAATCATGGAAGCAAAATAGATATCTAAATCGACCGTAAATGCTTTTGGATAATCACGATTTATGAATCCCATAATACAACCGATCACGAACTAATACTCGAACATACGAGAAATAGACTCAAGCGAACTTGATTTATCTTGAATATACTATCGAAACAACTAACTAAGAACTTACTTGGACGAAGTAAGAGAGAGGCGATTTTAGAACTGTGAGCTGTTATATTTTAGCACGTGAAAAATAATGAAAAGATAGTATAAGGAGGTAGGGTTCCGAGGGAATATTTTTAGAGTATTTCGCAAGTCTTTACCAAAAGAGATGGACCTAACAATGGTCCTAAAAATATTTGGCAAGGAGAGAATTCCCAAGAGCCCAAAACGATGCCTGACGCCTATGCCTGGCTTGGCCTGGTTCAGTTTGGTTTGGTTCGGCGCGCGTATGGGAACCACCCCTCTTCCTCTTATACATTTTTGAAACTATGTGAGAGTGAAACCATATATAAGAGAGTGACAAACACTCCCCATTTTCGATGTGGAACATTTTCTCAAACATCCCAAGTGACTTACTTCACACCCTTATTTCTCATTCAAATAAACTCCGTTTTGGACGTATGAGTATACTATTTTGTAGTATTCATTACCAACTTACCATTGAACTATCATCCCGACAATTCCGTTCAGCCATTGGCAGGAATTTGGCCAGAAAGTTACCATTAAACCTCCTCTCAAGTAGTAGGCTTTAAACCCATTCCTCTTGATGACTTTGTAACTTGATCTCGTGTCTAACATTTTGTAAATGGATCTGCTAGGTTGTCTTTTGACTTGATGTAATCAATCGTAGTGACTCCAGTTGAGATAAGTTGTCTAATAGTATTATGTCTTCATCTGATGTGACAAGATTTACCATTATATAGGATACTATGTGCCCTGCCTATATCGGATTTGCTATCACAGTGTACACGTATTGCATGCACAAGTTTCTCCCACATTGGGATGTCTTCCAAGAAATTATGAGCCATTCAGTTTTTGTTGCAGCTATAACCAATGCTATGAATTCATATTACATGGTTGATTTAGCCGCTAGGGTTTGTTTGGAAGATTTCCAGGATAGTACTACACCTCTAAGTGTAAAAAAGTATCCACTCATGGATTTTGAGTTCTTGGAGTCTGCGATCCCGTTGGCATCACTATAACCTTCCAAAACTGTGGGTTCTCTACCAGAGTGCAAGCCATGATCTTTGGTATAACTGAGATAGTCCAAACCTCTAACAAATCCTAATATAAATCATGGAGGCAAGATATGATATATTTTTGCTTAATTCAATAACTTGATCGTAAGTGCTTTGTACAATCACGATTTATGAATCTCAGGATAAAACCGATCACAAATTAATACTCGAGCACACGAGTAATAGACTCAAGCGAACTTGATCTACGATATACTCTCGAAACAACTAAAATAAGAACTCTGAGTTGTTATATTTTAGCGTGTGACAAATAATGAATGGCTGCGCCTCTTTGTATAGTAGAAATATTTCGCAATTTACTTGGAGTTCACTCCAAGTCTTTAACAAAAAAGAGATGGGCCTAACAATGGTCCAAAAAATACTTGGCGAGGCGAGAATTCCCAAGAGCCAAAGAGCGATGCCTGACGCCCAGCCCAGCCCGGTTCGATTTGGTTCAGTGCGCATGTGGGAATCTTCTCTCTTCCTCCTACACACTTTTGAAACTTGATGAGAGTGAAACCATATATAAGGGAGCAATCTTTAATATACACATGCAATCCTATCAGTCACTCCCCGTAACATTCATTAGCGAAGAACCGTGAATCAAGCTATACAATGTCATTGAACTCATTTGGCTATAGTAGAAGGTCAGAGACAAAGATGGTCTCCTTCTCAAGTGGTTTTATAAATACAGAACAAGGTTCTCTCATGAAAAGGAGTTGAGCTTAAGAAAAGGCTAAAGGTTGAAACCAACGCATACATAAAAGAGCAGTACCCTGTCTACCCAAAGGTCCTAAGGAAACTTAGCTTTAACATTCTAACCCCGGAGTTGGTCCTATCTCTACCCTTCATCAATATCTCTTCTCAAACCCATTCTCTTATTCTATGCACTTAGTCTTAGGAGGAGGTCAATTGTTATCATTCTAGCGGATTGGGAAATATTTTTATCACTATGGTTCTCTTTCTTTTCTTTTCTGAACTCTATACATCTTAAGCGTTTTACTTTCTCTTCTTTGTCTAATCTTTTCATTTTATGCCCAAAACCAATAACTCTTTTTTTTCTTTGCTCAACCCAAATCCTTTACTAGCCTTGTAAACTTTGAAAACACATCCCCCTCCTAAAGACTCTTTACCCTCTTGCTTTTTCTGTTACTCTTCACTTTCCTGCACAAATCCAATCCCAATACCCAAAATCGAGTTCTCACCTAGTCCTACTAGTCTGGATAACGCAAACTAGAACTACACAGGATTCTACTCTTGTCGGTTAAAACCTAACACTTTCTAAAAAACTCAACTCGGAAAAGGCCTGACACTCAAGAATACAATTGGCTTGAAAGAACGGTTGGTTAAGGATACGGGGAACTGTTTCAAAGATGGGAAACAGCTACTTGGATTGACAAGGGTGGTAAAAAGGTGAAAGACAATCCAAGTATGTATATGGTATCTATGAGTTTGACTTCAATGTATAACAAGATAATTGCAAGTCAGGATTAAGTTCAGGTAGATAGGGAATGACGTCAATTCATAACATGCTTCAATCTTACATTTCAAGTTCAATCAACATGCATCAAAGAACTAATAACAAGGGCCTTGATCCTTTCCTATTGAATTCAGCATGCTACCAAGGTTACAATCATCATCAACCCCTATGCTAAATGCAACACCCCTATATGAATAACACTAGAATCAATCCTAATATGCAAGTGCAAACTACATGAACACTCTGTTTTTGTGAAAATTTTCAATTTTTTTTTTCTTCAAATTTTTATGGTTTTTCTATGCAAATAGATGGATGCAGACTCAAACATGATATGATGCAAAAATTTGAAATAACAATCACTAAAAAACAACATCAGATACATCATCTCAAACTCTCCCCCAAACTTAAATTTTACAGTCTCTTGTGTAAGAAAAATTTGCAGAAAGATTTGAGAATCACAATAAAAACAATGCATGAATGAAATGTTATATACAAAGGAAAAGTAGGAGTACCTCAGTAGTAAAAGAAGGAGTCGGTGCTCGCCCAAGGAGGAGCGTGAAACTGACTTTGTCCCTCACCTTGTTCCGGATCCGCAAGAGTTACCTGAGTTGCTTGGTCGACCTGCTGCTCAACTGCTTGCGTGTTCTGATAAACGTTCGGCTGCTCGTCGCACTGCATGTCGTCTACTCTGGACTCACCATGGTCTGATACTATCACAACCACCTCTGTAGGCTTATAATCACCTTGATGTTCGATCTGCTGCTCAACCCTGTGCATGTCCTGATAATCACCATGAGCTTCATCCCGCTGCTCAACCTCTTGCTCACCTCAAGCTGTAGAACGATGCGCTGACCGATGACTTGAGGAGGCTCTATCCCTGGAACCTCGCAAGCCTCGTCTCCTTCTCTCCCTAGACTCATGAGACGAGTGTCGTGAATGAGCGGGTGAAGGCTGACTCTCCCGTGACACATATGAAGATTGGCGAGCTGGAGAGGGGACCAGAGAGTGTGTTTGTCGGCGAGTTCGCTCGAGGCTCGCGGAGGCACGACCCTGCTTTGGTCTGGTGTCCTCGGGGATAGACATAGGAACGGTGGTGGTGGATGTCGAACAACTGAACTTACGCATGAAGTTCGTGAAGCTTGTTGAGTGCCTTGTCCCTTGCCTTGCCCCATCTTTGAAGCTTGTTGAGATGTTTGTGAGCTGCCTTGACTCCCTTGGCCATTCTCAGTTCTAAATACTCCTCGAAGTGAAACTGCTCTGGGCGGTACTCATCTGCATCTTCCTCCTGGGGCGGCTCCTGCTTCTGCAACTTATACATGTTGCCCCTCAACCTCAGAATCATACAGGGTATCCGTGGGAGGGATGAACTCGATATGTTCACCCCTGAAGATTGTAGTCAACTCGATGCGAGGGAGGAGTAATATTGAGGGACCGACCTCAGGATGCACAAACTTGTAAAGCAACCATCCATGCCTCAAACCCCACTCCAGAGTGTGTAACTGCCGCAAGTTGCTCATGTCTATCCAGCGTGGAGAGTTTGACTCGGATTGTAGTGGAACACCAGCAGCCTCAAGAAACCAAGTAACCACGCTGCCCATGCACATCACTCATGGAGTGTGTTTGGTGTTGAATCTCGAGACCCTAGTCTTGTACGTCAGCATGTGGTTCAGAAGGTAAAACGAGACGGAAGTGTTGCTTGTGTCACCTTGCAGCTCGGTTACATCCATTGCAGTGAACGAGAGTCCCTTTAGCGATAGATCAATCATCTCAAGCTCACCACTCGTGACATAACCCTTGATCTCCTTCGTGTAAAACACGTTAGCAACCGCCTTCTGGAAGTATCATAACACTAGGCTTCTCAGGTGCATCGCCGTTGTTTTTGATGAAGTGAATGTGGACGCGCTTCGAGTCGTTGCCCAGAGTGCTGCTACTTCATTCTGGTCGAACTGTGGCGCAGTCCCGGTTCCGCTGGGAAATCCGAGTACTTTCTCAATGGTTCTGATGGTGAGAGTGTAGAACTGACCGTGAATGCGGAATGTGATATAGCCTAGACCTCCATCAGACATCATGCCCGGTTCATCCGCATACAAGTGGATACTCAGAGTAGAGAGGAACTGGTTGTTTCCTCTCTGTATCCATGTTTGGGGGTGTTCATGATTCTCTCCAGATAGCACCGCCTAAATAGATATTGAACATCTTCCGCAATCCTGAGTTGCTCCATCGTCTTAACATGGGGACATCTTGTTCCAATCACAAGTTTCTCCATCGTCTTAACATGGGGATATCTTCGTCTCAGATGCTTTCCTTCTTACAGATTTCCTAGGCGCTTGTCCTGAACGCAACTCAGGTTCCTCCTGTTCGTAATCACTGTCCTCCTCTTTTGAGTTAGAAGCTGGTACCGGTCTCTTCCCACGACTCTTGCTCTTGGTGAGCGGTTTGACTGGTCTGCTTGAGCCAGCTGCCTATCCTGAACCCCCAACAGCTTCTCCGACCATGTTCTTCATTTCCAAGAAATGCTTCGCCATGGACTCGGTTGATGAGCGTTCTCCACCTACAAAACCATACGCCTCTCTCATCTCATCTATGAGCTCAGTATTCTTCCTGCTTCACTGAGACATGATGAACTCAAAGCTAAACGTTAATATGTTAGTGAACAAGTAACACGACCAATTATGAAATTTAAAACTTGAAAGTGCAAAGAGAGGATAAACCGATCAAGTGGAATGGTCCTAATACGAGTGGTGATGAATGGCAATGATGAATTGGTTCAAAGGTGATGGGATTGGAGATCTGGTCGAATGGCAGTGTGGTGACTCGAAGTAGCAGGTAGAGTCGTCAAGATCGAGTGGGAGAATGTTGGCTCGAATGATGATGAGGCTAGGTTGAGAGGGACGCAGATCAGGAATGGCAGATTGAGTCGTTGGTCGAGCGTAACTGATATGCTCAAATTTACCCTAGAGCTACTCTCTCAAATTAAGAGATCAATGCAGTACTTAGGGGTCGAATCCACAGAGACTCAAGATCAAACACAATAGACTGTAAAGTTTTGTAAATTACGCTAAACAAGTTAAATTGAATTAAAATAAAGCAATGCAATATTTAAATAAAAGTGATGTGAATTCAGAAAATCAAAAGAGCTAAGCCTAGGGAATTTCTCAGGAAATTATGAAATATTAAATCAGATAAATTAATTAAGGTTCAAGCAATAAAAATCAGATCTAGAACTCTAAACTTTTGGTAAATTAAATCAGTTCTCACTGCAAATAATATCTAAATTTAAAACCAGAAAATCCAAATCTCTTTGTAAAATTCTAAGTAATAAATCAGCTTTAAAAACAGGTTTAGATAAGTTCACAGAATTATTAATTCAAATCTCTTTGTAATAAACAATTCTGCTCATCAATGGTTTAATCAGGAAAACAATTATATTCTCATATTAATTTATTTCCCTAAGATAATAATTCTAGGTGATCAATCAAGAATTATTGTGAAGAACAACCAAGGATGAAGATCATAAAAGATTAAGAACCCTAAAAATATCAGATCTAATAAATCATAAAAACCCTATGAAAAACCCTAAACCTAACAAGCAAATTACTCAGACATGTTTAATGAAGAACAAATCATAATTCTGAATAACATGAATAGATATTAAAAGTAAAAGAGGGAGTTCAGGAAATCTTCTCTCTACAAAGAATTCAGATCTATCTCTCCAAAAGCTCTCAATATCCTTCTCTCAAAAACTGCTAGAAAATAACTTAAGGGTTTCTAAAACCCAAAAACAATATATATACATCCTAAAATACGTCCAGGGGCTTATGTTGCAATTATAGAAGACTTTGGGCAAATTTGTAAAACTTCCAATTCCTTGTTCTCTTGTCGGGTAAACACGAGTGTCGATCGATGCTCTTTAAGTGGTGTCGATCGATGCTCGGACTCTGATCCGACTCCAACTTGATTTCCTTCGGTAAAATGCTCCAAAATGATCCAAATTGTTCCATATTGCTCCATCCGTGCCAAATTCCTAAATAACCTGTAAAGACTCAAAAATAACCTAGAAACAAATCAAAAGACTCAAAAAGCACACTTATATCATGGTTAAAAACCGTAAAAACCATGATATATCAACTCCCCCAGACTTAGCCTTTGCTTGCCCTCAAGCAAAACAGAAACTTAAACCTGTGAAAGAGGTTTGAAAACATAGAATTCACTCAACTGCTGGTAACTGATCTTCGCACTCTTTATCGCCTTGACTCTCAAGAACTTACTTCATATACTTTGTCAATTGAAAAGCATCAACATTCCTTACTCAAATCCCACAATCCTCTGGAATCTCTAGTCTAACCATTGCCATCTCATTACATAAATTAAAGCAAGTACAGGTGAGTTCTTACCTTGTGGTATTCAAACAGTGGCATATGGACTCTCTTCAGGCCAAGACATTCTTCTTACATCTCCTTTCCTCTCCCTTTTCTCACTTCCTTTATTTTTTTCTTTTCTTATTCTTTTTTAGCAAAGGTGTAAGCGAATACCGGGGTCATCGGTAATTTACCTACCCCTCGCTTCCAAGCTTTGTGTGATCATTTGACTCAAGAGTAGAATAATGAGGTCACTGGTAATTTACCTACCTCTCTAAACTGATCAAAATCATCTCATCTTTTATTTCTCTCTTTCCCTTTTTTTCTGATTTTTCTTATTATTTATTTATTATTTTTTTTTTTTTCTGAAATAATAAAACTCAAAACCAAAAATTAATATGTTAGTGATCCTAAAAAAAACAAAAATTCAAAATAATTAATTCTTACCAGTGGGTTGCCTCCCACTCAGCGCTTGTTTTAAGTCATTAGCTTGACTTGGCAGCGGATTAGGCAGAGGGTGCATCCTCCAAACGCACAATGTGTCCGTCTGGTATCTCAGCTTTTGCCCAATAATGTTTCACCCTTTGGCCATTAACAGTAAATTCCTCCCCTTTTGAGTTCAACAGCACAATAGCTCCATATGGTCTGACTTCTTGAACAGTAAAAGGACCAGACCAGCGGGAACGCAGCTTTCCAGGAAACAGCTTCAAGCGGGAATTGTAAAGGAGTACCTGGTCATTTGGCTCAAATTTTCTGGAGATGATCTTCTTATCATGATAAGCCTTGGTCCTCTCCTTGTACAGCTTGGAATTCTCAAATGCATGAAATCTCAGCTCAGCTAACTCATTCAACTGCACTAACCTTCTCTCTGAAGCTGTCTTGGCATCAAAATTCATCAACTTAACTGCCCAGGCTGCTTTGTGCTCTAACTCCACTGGAAGATGACAGGCTTTCCCATAAAGCAGATGGAAAGGAGTAGTGCCAAGTGGTGTTTTATAAGCAGTCNAAGACATTCTTCTTACATCTCCTTTCCTCTCCCTTTTCTCACTTCCTTTATTTTTTTCTTTTCTTATTCTTTTTTAGCAAAGGTGTAAGCGAATACCGGGGTCATCGGTAATTTACCTACCCCTCGCTTCCAAGCTTTGTGTGATCATTTGACTCAAGAGTAGAATAATGAGGTCACTGGTAATTTACCTACCTCTCTAAACTGATCAAAATCATCTCATCTTTTATTTCTCTCTTTCCCTTTTTTTCTGATTTTTCTTATTATTTATTTATTATTTTTTTTTTTTTCTGAAATAATAAAACTCAAAACCAAAAATTAATATGTTAGTGATCCTAAAAAAAACAAAAATTCAAAATAATTAATTCTTACCAGTGGGTTGCCTCCCACTCAGCGCTTGTTTTAAGTCATTAGCTTGACTTGGCAGCGGATTAGGCAGAGGGTGCATCATCCAAACGCACAATGTGTCCGTCTGGTATCTCAGCTTTTGCCCAATAGTGTTTCACCCTTTGGCCATTAACAGTAAATTTCTCCCCTTTTGAGTTCAACAGCACAATAGCTCCATATGGTCTGACTTCTTGAACAGTAAAAGGACCAGACCAGCGGGAACGCAGCTTTCCAGGAAACAGCTTCAAGCGGGAATTGTAAAGGAGTACCTGGTCATTTGGCTCAAAGTGTCTGGAGATGATCTTCTTATCATGATAAGCCTTGGTCCTCTCCTTGTACAGCTTGGAATTCTCAAATGCATGAAATCTCAGCTCATCTAACTCATTCAACTGCACTAACCTTCTCTCTGAAGCTGTCTTGGCATCAAAATTCATCAACTTAACTGCCCAGGCTGCTTTGTGCTCTAACTCCACTGGAAGATGACAGGCTTTCCCATAAAGCAGATGGAAAGGAGTAGTGCCAAGTGGTGTTTTATAAGCAGTTCTATATGCCCAAAGTGCATCATCAAGCTTCATAGCCCAATCTTTTCTTGTAACACCCACTGTTTTCTCTAGAATCTCCTTAATCTGCCTGTTGGAAACTTCAACTTGTCCACTGGTCTGAGGATGATATGGGCTAGCCACTCTATGTTGAACACCATACTTTTTCAGCAGCTTCTCAAACACTTTATTGATAAAGTGCTTACCTCCATCACTGATGACAATTCTAGGAACTCCAAACCTTGGAAAGATAATGGTCTTAAACAGCTTAAGAACCACAGCAGAATCATTGGTTGGACTTGCAATTGCTTCAACCCACTTGGAGACATAGTCAACAGCCACTAAGATGTATTCATTCTTGTAAGAGGAAGGGAATGGTCCCATAAAGTCAATGCCCCAGCAATCAAAAACTTCAACCTCAAGGATAAAGTTTTGTGGCATCTCATGCCTCTTACTAATCTGACCTTTCCGCTGACAAGCATCACATCTGGAGACAAACTCATTAGCATCCTTGAACATTGTTGGCCACCAAAACCCAGCTTGTAGAACCTTAGACACTGTCTTGAAAGTAGCAAAGTGTCCAGCATAATCTGATCCATGACAGTGAAAAAGAACATCAGGAACTTCTGTCTCAGCTAGACATCTTCTGTAAACACCATCACTGCAATGCTTATACAGATAAGGCTCATCCCAATAATATCTCCTTAGCTCTCTCAAGAACCTCTTCTTATGATAGCCTGTGAATTGATCAGGTTCTACCTCTGCAGCAAGATAATTGGCAATATCAGCATACCAGGGTTGATTGGAGCTAGCCACAGCAGCTAAATCTCCATCATTCGACCAATCTGATTTGGGAAACAAAAGGTGTCGATCGATGCCACCTGGTTGGTGTCGATCGACACCACATGCATCCGAAGACAAGTTCCTGAAATCCTCAGTCTGAAACCCAGTATCAACAAAATAAACATGTTCTTCAGGAAGACAATCACGAATTGGAACATCATCATCAATCCTAATCCTGGACAAGTGATCAGCAACACCATTCTCTATCCCCTTCTTATCCCTCACCTCAATGTCAAACTCTTGAAGAAGAAGAATCCATCTCAAAAGTCTAGGCTTAGCATCCTTCTTCTGCATCAAGTATCTTAATGCAGCATGATCAGTATGAACAATGACTTTTGAACCAACCAGATAAGATCTAAACTTCTCAAAAGCAAACACCACAGCCAACAACTCCTTCTCTGTTGTTGCATAATTCCTTTGTGCCTCATCAAGTGTCCTGCTTGCATAGTAGATTGCATGAAGTTTCTTATCTTTTCTTTGTCCCAGCACTGCTCCTACTGCAAAGTCACTAGCATCACACATTACTTCAAAAGGAAGATCCCAATCTGGTGGCTGAACAATAGGTGCACTCACAAGCTCCTGCTTAATCCTCTCAAAGGCTATGCGACATTCATCAGTGAATTCAAACTTGACATCTTTGCACAACAAAGCAGAAAGTGGTCTTGCTATCTTGCTGAAATCTTTGATAAAACGCCTATAGAACCCTGCATGTCCAAGAAAGCTCCTCACTGCCTTCACATTCTCTGGTAGTTGAAGACTTGTCATCACCTCTATCTTAGCGCGGTCAACTTCTATTCCAGCTTCTGAAACCCTGTGGCCAAGCACTATGCCATCTCTAACCATAAAATGACATTTTTCCCAGTTAAGTACCAAATGCTTCTCTTCACACCTTGCTAGCACCTTACAGAGATTATCCAAACAGCTTTTGAATGAAGACCCATAAACTGAGAAATCATCCATGAAAACCTCCATATAATCCTCAATCATATCAGTGAAGATTGACATCATGCATCTCTGAAATGTTGCAGGAGCATTACAGAGACCAAAAGGCATTCTGCGGTAAGCGAAGGTACCATAGGGACAAGTGAAGGTTGTCTTCTCTTGGTCATCAGGATGAATAGGAATCTGGAAAAAGCCTGAGTAACCATCCAAAAAGCAGTAGTATGGATGATTAGCTAACCTCTCCAACATCTGGTCAATGAAAGGAAGTGGAAAGTGATCTTTCCTTGTTGCAGCATTCAGTTTCCTGTAATCGATGCACATCCTATGACCAGTAATTGTCCTTGTAGGGATCAGCTCATTCTTGTCATTCTTCACCACTGTAACTCCACCTTTCTTAGGAACAACATGTACCGGACTAACCCAATTGCTGTCAGATATTGGATAGATGATCCCAGCATTCAGCAGCTTCATGATCTCCTTCTTGACAACATCTTGCAGATTCGGATTCAGTCTCCTCTGATGCTCAATGGATGTCTTAGCTCCTTCTGCATCAAGCTTTTGGCCATGCTCATTGCGCAAGTGGCCCTCTTGATCCCTTAAAACACCAGCCTCATCTCGCATCAGAATGATTGTATTAACCATCTTCAGAGATTTAGCTGCCTTTCTGTTCTCACGTTCTAGTTTTCCCAACTCTTTGTTTGACAAATTCACAGTAGGACCAGACTTGTTATTCCTTGTGTGAGGTTTAGGAGGCATGCACCTGAAACACCAAAGAGAAGAAAAAAAAAGACAAAAACGTGTAAGTAGAAAATAAAAAGAAAAATTTAGACGAAATTAAAAACTTAAATCTAATGGTAGAATCAGAGAGTCCCCGGCAACGGCGCCAAAATTTGATATGCTCAAATTAATCCCTAGAGCTACTCTCTCAAACAAGAGATCAATTGCAGTACTTAGGGGTCGAATCCACAGAGACTCAAGATCAAACACAATAGACTGTAAAGTTTTGTAAATTACGCTAAACAAGTTAAATTGAATTAAAATAAAGCAATGCAATATTTAAATAAAAGTGATGTGAATTCAGAAAATCAAAAGAGCTAAGCCTAGGGAATTTCTCAGGAAATTATGAAATATTAAATCAGATAAATTAATTAAGGTTCAAGCAATAAAAATCAGATCTAGAACTCTAAACTTTTGGTAAATTAAATCAGTTCTCACTGCAAATAATATCTAAATTTAAAACCAGAAAATCCAAATCTCTTTGTAAAATTCTAAGTAATAAATCAGCTTTAAAAACAGGTTTAGATAAGTTCACAGAATTATTAATTCAAATCTCTTTGTAATAAACAATTCTGCTCATCAATGGTTTAATCAGGAAAACAATTATATTCTCATATTAATTTATTTCCCTAAGATAATAATTCTAGGTGATCAATCAAGAATTATTGTGAAGAACAACCAAGGATGAAGATCATAAAAGATTAAGAACCCTAAAAATATCAGATCTAATAAATCATAAAAACCCTATGAAAAACCCTAAACCTAACAAGCAAATTACTCAGACATGTTTAATGAAGAACAAATCATAATTCTGTATAACATGAATAGATATTAAAAGTAAAAGAGGGAATTCAGGAAATCTTCTCTCTACAAAGAATTCAGATCTATCTCTCCAAAAGCTCTCAATATCCTTCTCTCAAAAACTGCTAGAAAATAACTTCAGGGTTTCTAAAACCCAAAAACAATATATATACATCCTAAAATACGTCCAGGGGCTTATGTTGCAATTATAGAAGACTTTTGGGCAAATTTGTAAAACTTCCAATTCCTTGTTCTCTTGTCGGGTAAACACGAGTGTCGATCGATGCCCTTTAAGTGGTGTCGATCGACGCTCGGTCTCTGGTCCGACTCCAACTTGATTTCCTTCGGTAAAATGCTCCAAAATGATCCAAATTGTTCCATATTGCTCCATCCGTGCCAAATACCTAGATAACCTGTAAAGACTCAAAAATAACCTAGAAACAAATCAAAAGACTCAAAAAGCACACTTATATCATGGTTAAAAACCGTAAAAACCATGATATATCAGTAACGGTGGAGACGAATCGAGTGGGGGTGTGTTAAAGTCGCCGATCAAGTCGTATTTGCGAACGATGAGAGCGGTGAACAGGCTGGTGAATGAGAAATTCTCAACGACGACCAGAGTAGCAGATGTCTGGTCGAGTGGCAACTTGGTGACTCAAGGGACAAGGATGCATCGAGGCTCGAGTCGCACGCTAGGATCTCCGGTCGAATTATGCAGATCGAGTCGTACATCTTGGATGGCTTCAGTCGAGTCGTGGAGCATGAATGGGACGACGGGTCGCGTTGAGTAACTTGCTTCGCCGGTCAAGTCACGTACACCGTTGGTCGAGTCGGGGTGTGTCGACTCGAGTGAAACCAACTGCACCGATCGAGTCGCGTGCTTCAAGTGGAACAACAGCGAGGGTGACGGACGGCGGTTCGAGGAGGAAGAACGGCGGTAGAGTGGTGAAGTAGCAAGAGAGAGAGTCGAGGTGAAGACGATGTCAGTCGAGTGGTCACATCTAGTAGCGGAATGGCAGCGATGGACGTGTCAACTCGAGGTGAACCTCACAGTGCCGCTCGAGTGGACGAAGGTTGGTTCGAGCGAGACTTCGGTGGTGGTTGAACTGGAAATGGATCCAGTGAGCTTCAATGTTGGTCGAGTCGATGCGAAGAGAACAAAAAGTGAAGGTTGGGAACAAAAGTTGATATGTCGAGCAGAGAGAAAGAGAGAGAGTGAAGTGAGATAAGTGAATAATTGAGTAATGGTTGGTGGGTGAGAAGAAAGAGAGAGCTGAGAGATCATTTAAAAAGATGGAGAGTTGTGAGGGTGTAGTGATGTGGGAAGATAGGACACAAAGGTGATGTGTTTGGTGAGAGGGAGCAAAAGAGATGGGAGGTGAAATGATGGGAGGAGGTTCACGTGGGTGAGAGGAGAAGAGTGATAAAACCAATAATTAAGATTCCCTCTCTATATTTTCTTCTGTTCTCGCATAAAACCAACACACTCTCTTGACTCTGCTTTTCCTTAATTTTTTCTCTATACTTTATCTCTTCGGTAACTTTTCTTCTCTTTCCTGACTTCACTTCTGTAAAACCCATCATACTTGGTTTGACTCTGAACTCACTCCTTTGACTGCTACTTTTACTTTTTTTTTTTTTTGCCCATGCACCTTTCTGTAGATTCCTGAGTACCAGAAAACTAAAAACAAAAATCAAAAACACAAAGATCCTAAAAAAATATTTACAGTGAAACCTTTCGAACTTCCACCCAAGTGAGCTTGTTTAAAGTTCTTAGCTTGAATTTTCAGCTTTTCACGCCTTTGGGGGTTCATAAAGGAGCATAGAAGACCTCTCTGGTTGGACTTCATCAGCTAAAAATTTATTGACTCTCTGACCATTAACAGTGAATTCGCTACCATCCTTGTTCAGAAGAGTGATAGCTCCGAATGGCAGAACTTCTTTGACTTTAAAAGGTCCAGACCACCTGGACTTAAACTTTCCATGAAATAACTTAAGTCTGGAGTTGAAAAGCAAAACTTGATCCTTAGCCATGAGCTCCTTGACAACAATCTTCTTGTCATGAAAATTTTTTGTCCTTTCCTTGTAAATCTTAGAACTCTCATTAGCATCAAGTCTTATTTCTTCCAACTCATGGATGTCAAGAGTCCTCTTAGCCTGAGCTGCGTAAATATCCAAATTCAGAAGCTTAATAGCCCAAAGTGCCTTGTACTCAACCTCCACAGGGAGGTGACATGCTTTACCATAAACGAACTTAAACGGTGTTCTTCCTATTGGCGTTTTGAAGGCTGTCCGGTACGCCCAGAGAGTCTCGTCCAACTTGGTAGACCAGTCTTTTTTCGAAACTCCAACAATCCTTGACAGAATACCCTTGATTTGTTTGTTCGAAACTTCAACCTGTCCGCTGGTCTGAGGGTGATACGCAGTAGACACCTTGTGCTTCACACCATACTTCTTCAGCATACTTTCAAACACCTTGTTGACAAAGTGAGTTCTACCATCACTGATCACTGCTCTAGGTACCCCATACCTGGAAAGATTATACTCTTGAACAACTTCAGAATAACTTTGTGATCGTTGGTTGGACTAACAATGGCTTCAACCCACTTAGAAACGTACTAAACTACCACCAGAATATAGACATTACCATTTGATGGAGGGTTGAAAGGTCCCATGAAGTCTATACCCCAAACATCAAATATTTCTACTTCCAGGATCGGATTATGGGGCATCTCGTTCCTCCTTGTGATGTTGACAAGCATCACACTTGGTGATGAAACTGTGAGCATCCTTGAACAAGGTTGGCCACCAGAGACCTGCTTGAAGAACCTTATGAGCTGTCTTGAATGTGGCGAAGTGACCTCCATAGGTGGAGCTGTGACAGTGCTCAAGCACTCCCTGCACTTCTCCTTGTGCTATGCATCTTCTGAACAGACCGTTAGAACCTCTTTTGAACAGATATGGCTCATCCCAGAAATAGTGGTTGATGTCCTTGAATAACGTTTTCTTCCAGTAAGGATCCATGTCATTAGAAACTTCTCCATAAACCTTGTAGTTCATGAAATCCGCATAGCATGATGCAGTCTCGGAAGTGATCACCATACATTTAAGTCTGAGGTTGTCAACCTCTATATCATGCATCTGCTCACAAACCTAGGCGATCAGAAGTTGTTCCTCAGGCATTGAATCATCTATTGGAACATCATCTTCAATCCTCATTCTTGACAAGTGATCTGCAACTCCGTTTTCTATACCTTTCTTGTCAACTATCTCCATGTCAAACTCCTGAAGTAGCATAATCCATCTCAAAAGTCTTGGCTTGGTATCCTTCTTCGAGTAGATGTGTCTCAGATTAGCATGGTCAGTATACACTATGACTTTTGAACCCACAAGGTAACTCCTGAATTTTTCGAATGCAAACACAACTGCTAGGAGTTCCTTCTCTGTGGTTGCATACCTTCCTTGAGTCTCGTCCAAGGTGTGACTTGCGTAGTAGATGACATGAAGCTTCTTGTCAATTCCTTGTCCCAGAACCGCTCCAACTGCGAAGTCGAGGCATCACACATAATCTCAAACAGATGATCCCAATTCGGAGCTTGTACTATGAGTGCTGAAACCAAAGCTTCTTTGATCTTGCTGAAGGCTTCTATACATGCTGCATCGACTTCGAACTCCACTTCCTTGCACAACAACCTTGTTAATGGTCTTGCAATTTTTGAGAAGTCTTTGATGAATATTTGTAAAACCCAGCATGTCCTAGAAAACTTCTGATGTCCTTCACTGTCTTAGGCGGTTGAAGCTGAAGCATGACCTCAATCTTGGCTTTGTCAACCTGAATTCCTTTCTCAGAAATCTTTTGTCCCAGAACGATCTCTTCTTCAACCATGAAGTGGCACTTCTCCCAGTTCAGGACTAGGTTTGTCTCCTCACATCTCGTCAATATCCTGCACAAATTTAGCAAACAAGAAGAGAAAGTGGAACCGTATACAGAGAAGTCATCCATAAACACTTCCATTGACTCCTCAATCAAATCCGAGAAAATTGATGTCATGCACCTTTGAAAGGTATCAGGAGCATTGCACAAACCAAATGGCATATGTCTGTAGGCAAAAGTGTCATAAGGACAAGTAAAGGTTGTCTTTTCCTGATCATTTGGGTGGATAGGGATTTGGAAGAATCCACTATACCATCAAGGAAACAGTAATAGGGATGACTAGCTAATCTTTCCAACATTTGATCAATGAAGGGCAAAGGAAAATGATCTTTCCTAGATGCATCATTCAACTTCCTATAATCAATGCACATCTTATGTCCTGTGATGGTCCTAGTTGGGATTAACTCATTTTTTTCGTTTTTGATTACAGTGATTCCTCCCTTCTTAGGTACACAGTGCAGTGGAGATACTCAAGTACTATCAGAGATAGGATAGATAACTCCATCATCAAAGAGTTTAAGAATCTCTTTCTTTACCACTTCTTTCATTATCACTCAACCTAGCATTCACTATGACATGATAAGTAGAATAGGTTCCCAGAAAAACGTACCTGAGTCCGGAAGGGAGAGTTTCGAGTTCTACCTTTGGAGCTTTCAGTTCTGACCAGTCATCAGCAAAGGAGTCCGGGAATGCGACGGTTGAGTGGCGGGGGTGCGACTCGAGTGGAGAATCGACGTTGGTCGAGTGGGAGGTCACGTGATCTGAAGTTTCTGCCTCAACTGCACATACTTCCTCTGCGTCAGACAGCTGCTCGGACTCCTCTTGTCCATCCGTTTCTCTATGGGAGTCTAGCAGATTCTTGTAATAAATGGTTTTGTCATGCAAGAACCCTTCTTCCCCATCCTTGGTTAAAGCGGTCTTGAGATGGTCCTCCTCAGCTAATTCCTCCAACAACTCATCAGCCAACTGATCCATCTCTTCAATATAGAAGAATTGTCCTCCTATTGTTGGTTTCTTCAAGGTATCCTTGATGTCAAACTTCGTAGTGAAGTCGTCGCCCATATTAAGATCAATCTTGCCATTTCTGACATCAATGATGGCTCCAATAGTCGCTAGGAATGGTCTTCCTAATATCAGAGGATCTTTTGGTTCTTCATCCATCTCCAGAACCACAAAGTCGGTTGGAACTTCTACGTCTCTAATCCTGACAGGTAAGTCTTCTAGAACACCATGTGGAAGTCTCACTGTTCTATCTGCAAGGATGAGGGAGATGTCGCAACCTTTAAACCTTGTAAAACCCAACCTCTTAGCCACAGAGAGTGGCATCAGATTAACTAAAGCGCCAAGATCACATAGACACCTATAAAAAGACATAGGTCCAATGGAGCAACGTAGAGTGAATGATCCAGGATCTTTAAGCTTCTTGGGTACAATCTTCTTCTTGATGATTGCACTACACTCAAGACTTAGTACCACCATGCCTTGAACTTCTTTTGATCTCTCCATCACTAAGTCCTTGAGGAATTTCTAGTAGTGAGGAACAAGTGCGAATGCATCCAGCAATGGTATCCTCAACTCAATCTCCTTGACTTGTTTTTCGAACAAAGCTTTATATTTCTCAGTAAACTGCTTCTTAAACCTCACTGGAAATGGTAGAGGAGGCTTGTATGGTGGAGGGATGAACCTCGCAGGTTTGTCATCAGAAACAACAGGTTCCTTAACAGCTTCAGGTTCGGACTGCTTCACTGGTTCAATCGGGTCCTTGACTGCTTCGACTGGATCCTTCATCTAAGCTTCATCTTGAGCAAAATCCTCCCCATCTAATTCTTCACTATCCACAGTGACATCTGGAACTCCTTGCCTGGGATGCTATGTTTTCCTACTTCTCAGCGTAATTGCATTAGCAAACTCCTTGGGGTTCTGAACAGCCTTCCCTAGGAATTGGCTAGGCTTTGGTGCAGAAGTAGAAGTAGATGTGCCTTCCATATACTTCATCTTTGAATTAAGAGCTTCAAATTTGACGTTCAGATCATTGTAAGAACATTCCATCCTTTGACTGAGTTCAGCAAACTTCTTGGCTGTATCGAGAGAACCACTAGCTTTACCTTGAAGAAGTTGTTGCATCATTTGCTTCATTTCTTGATCAGGAGCTTGAGTAGGCTGAACCGGTTGAGGACGAAATCCTGGCGGTGGTCCTGAGGGAGCTTGATAACCTTGTTGGAACTGTTGTTTAGGCATTAATCCTTGATTGTAAGGGACAAAAGGTTTTTGTTGACCTTGTTGTTGTTGTTAAGGAGGGTACACCTGATCTTGTGGATTAGCAATGTTGGTACTTCGGTAAGACAAACTGGGGTTTGCCTTGTATTGGCTGTAACCTTTGTTGTATCCACCTTGATTATGGACGTAACTGATTTCTTCAGACTGCTCACCCTCTCAATTTTGAACTTGGAAAGGGTCATCCTTAGATACGAAGTGGATGCTCTTCTATTGACTAAGGAATATGCGGTCAAGCTTCTCATTGACATTATTGAGGTCCCTCTTGTACTTTTCCTCAGAACCAGTGTCGCCTCTAACTGTGTGGTCGTAGTCTTCATTGTAGTTGCCGTCACACTGGGCGAGATTTTCAACTAGTTGCCACCCTTCATCTACGTCTTTGTTCAGGAAGTTATCATTAGAGGCAGTGTCAAGCAGCATGCATATCTTTGGAAGTACACCACGGTAGAGAGTGCTCAGCAGTGACTCGTTGCTGAATCCATGGTGTGGGCATTGGCTATGGTAACTCTTGAAATGCTTCCAGGCCCGCAGAATGATTCTGAGTTCTTCTGAGTGACGCTAGAGTTGTCATTCCTGAGACGTGCAGTTCTAGAGTTGGAGAAGAACTTGGCCAAAAAGGCTTTCTTTCAGTCGTCCCAAGTGGTGATGGTTCCCTTGGGAATGTTTTTCTCCCATTGATGAGCTTTGTCTTCTAGGAAAAATGGGAAGAGTCGTAACTTGTAACCATCCTCACTCACTCCGTTGATCTTGGTGAGACCGCACAGACGGTCGAACTCGTCTAGGTGATCGAGTGGATCCTCCATAGGCAACCCGTGAAACTTGTTCCCTTGGATCATGGAGATCATACCACTTTTGATCTCGAAGTTGTTGTTCTGCACAGCAGGAGGGACGATTCCAACATGCTGAGTATGAGTGTTCAGGGCATCTCCAGCACCAATGTGTCGCGGTCTCGGGTTGGATCTGTTAGGTTGTTCCATAGTGACTGATGCGGGATGATCAGTGAAAGTACGAGCTTGTCGTGGTCTTTGCAACCGATTGATGTCGTCAATAGCAGGAAGGAGATTCTGATGTCCTCTTGATCTGGTGTGCATGCAAGGTTGCAATCAGAAGGTTCCTGAGATGCAAAACAAACAAGCAGACAACCAAAACAAGTCAGTACTCAGAATGATAAATGTAACATAACTTAATCTTGCAAAACTTGAAATCTTAAATGTAGCAAAACAAATCCCAAATGGCAACGGTGCCAAATTGATACTAGGATTTTTGTGTGTCTATCCTAGCAGGTTTAATTAACCTTATGTAGTTGTAGTACTTAAGGTGTCAGTTCAGTTGCAAAATTTGTTATCACTCAAGATGCAATCAAAGTGTCATAAATCAAGCCAATTCTAAGAGTGTTTTTATATCTAACAATCCTAGAATGATCAGAATGCAAAACGGAAATGAATTACAGAACTAGGGACGAAAATGCATGACAAGAAGAAGACATGACTAAGTAAAAGCAAAAACGGTTCTAAACATGAACTAGATAACAAGATCAGAAACGGTCTCAGGAATGCAATATCAATCAGAAAGATAGAAGTCTTGAGGATGGAAGTAATTGAGGAAAGGAGAGAAAAACAAAGCAATGCCATGTTTGGATCGACGAGCTTTTTCAGCCCCAAAACTCAGAATCAATGGAAATGTCTGTCGGCGGAGTCTCCTAGTCTACAGAGTGTTTAACATGCTACAAGCAAACTATCCCTAGATAATGAATGTCACGACTCAGCTAATCCAACCTCTTGGCAGAAGCTACTCAGACTCAATTACTTCCAAACCTAGCTCTCTCTAGAGAAACATGGTTAAGCAGGCATGACGAACCAGTTCATTCACGTCAACAAACACCCTAGACAACTAATCTGTTAGGCTATGAATGTAAGTCTCGGGCACTATTTGGTCAAACATTTCATCAAACACCTTTTGGGTGTGGAAATGTCTAAGACCTAGTTCCAATTGATCAGAGAGAAACTAGTGTTTCTAACTCTAGTCCAGAAGGGAATCATACAAATCTAAACTTAAACACCCTGTATAGTAAGATCCTCCACCTAATCTATCCCATCCTCAAGAACTCTAACACTACTCAGATCTAGACATCATCATTAAGGATACAAACTCGGAAAACATTAAATCAAGCATCATCAGATAAATAAAAATGAGATGAACAACTTTGTAGAAGAAATCAAATGCTAAAACTAAAAAAGTTTAAAGATATATGAATTACAAAATCAGAAAACGTTTTAGGTGGCTAGGTAAACCTTAAGGAAAAACGAGATGTTCGAGTAAAAATTTAACAAAATGTATTTATAGTAAAACATGGAAAGCCCTAAAACATAAAATGACAAGATAGAGCGTCGGTTCGGGAATCGGGTTGGCTAAGTCAGAGAGTCTTTCTTCCTGACGTGTGTGGTCGAGTTAGTGCGCGTCGGGTCGAGCTGGGTCAAGTGGAGTTGATGGAACCTGTGACGACGGCCAGGACCAGGACACGTGATGTGATTGCAGGACGCGAGCTTGGCCAAGAAGACCAAGACACGCCGGACGCGACCAAGACGCCCGACCAAGACACCTCGGACGCGGCCAAGACAACCCCTTCGGACGCGGCCAAAGCTCCAGCAATCCTTCCCGGAGCCACCACACGCTCCAAGAACTCAGCAAAGGCTGCCAAGCAACGGCTCAACCTCTTTGTCCGGTCATTCGCTCAACACCAGCCATCCCATGAAGACTTTGAAGGCGTAATTCGCTTAGTCTTCACTCTTACCCAAGAGTGAAGAAAATCAAGTCGCTTAAGCGAGGAAGTGTACTCTTTTTCCTCACTCCGGGTTTTTCCCAATGGGTTTACCGGAGAAGGTTTTAACAAGGATGGAGCTAAGTGCACAACGCCAGAGGCTAAGTTGCTTCCCGTGCAAGGACAAAGCGGTTAACTCTCTTTCTCTTATCTTTGGTTTAATTTTGAACTTTGGGAATATTCCTCTTGTGATCCTTTTGCTTTTAAACGTTGGGAGCTTTGCGTTGAAAGTCAATTGAGGCGACGTGTTCCATTTACAAGGGAAACACGTCTAAGGACGATTGTGCGGATCATAAAGAATCTGCGTGTCCCTAAGCCCTCACTTGACCTAATGTATTTAAAGTTTTTCTTAGGTTTTGTTCCCCCTTAGACTTGTATGAAAATAAAACTTTTCCTCAAGAGAGATTCTTGAAACTTGTCTCACTCTTCTCTTTCTTCAATCCGGGATTGAACCTCGAGAAAACCCTAACAAGCCTCGAACCGGGTTCGACCATGTTAGTGACCGTATCAAGAGGAGAGCCAAACCTCTTGTGTCGTCACTCGATCCACTTATCGTTTCCCCCCCTCGCTTCACTCCCATCATTCCCCCTTCGCAACCTCGAGACCTCTTCCACAAGTTCTCGAGTCCTTCGTTGTTCCATCTCCAATCATTTCCACCATCGCTCCCATCGCATTCATCCGATAGCCGCATCCGACCCATTCGGCCGTATCCGTTCGATCCGATAGAAACCTCTGACCTATTTCACAAACGGCTCGTTGGAATCTCGTCATTTCTCGTTTCCCTCGTTTAAATCTTCCATAGATTCGAACCCTCTATCCTTGTCCGAGGAAACTTTCGCGAGTCGAGTTCTGTCCGAAGTCGTTCCTTTTGTCCATACTGGAGTCGCGACCCTCGGTCACATCAGCTTGGTATCATAGCTCTAAAAGCTCCTGTCAGGTTGTTTCGTTTCATAACTCATCTCTTTCGTTATAAAGTTTCGATCTTTGTTAGTTTGGTAGTTTAGTTTGCATCTTTTCGTTTCATAGGTTCCGTTAGAGTTTTGGTTTAAATTGGTGTATGTTTGCGGTTGATAATTGTTTGATTAGGGTGTTAGCTTTCGATTATGTTCATCGTGTTCATATTATTGTTCGTATGTGTTCTTGTGAGTCCACTTTTAGATCGATAAAGCTAGGAGTGTGTTCTTGTTTACGCGTTTTGATTTTGAGTCATAAAGCAGTCTTTGTCGTTTTGCACTTTTACTTTCGCTTTATTTGTTTTAGTCATAGGTTTTGAATGTGTCATAGCTGTCTTCAATCATTGGTGGCAAAACAAAATCTTTGTGTGGTTCTCTTGAACGAGTGAAACTCACGCGTGTGTGCCTTTTGTGTTTATTTTTGCGAGGTTTAAATTCAAGTTTCACCGCAAAGCCGCGCCACATCACCAACGACCAGTCCGTACAATGGCCGAAGAAGTTCTACCAGCGCCACCAGAGATTGGCGTCACCCTCACCGCATTACGCATCGGTCTAGAGCAGCTCACCGACCGTCTCACAAGGATCTAGCTCATGAACCCTCCCCGTGAAGATCCGTTGCCCGCGAGGCGACCACGACGAGAACCAGCAAGCGACCAGTCTAACGAAGACTTTGAACCGAGGCCTAGACGATGGCACCGTTATGACGATCAGTACGTCGAAGCTCCAAGACATCACGAGCCGAACCACAAGATGATTGCACCTACGTTCGCGGGAAATTCAGACCCCGAGGCCTATCTTGAATGGGAAAGCCGTATGGAGCACTTATACTCGTGTCACGCCTATCCGGAGCTGTGAAAGGTCCAATATGCGGTGGCTCAATTCACTGATCACGCCCTTACCTGGTGGGATCGGCTCGACGCTGAGCAGCGACGAAACCGTGACCGACCTATTACTGTTTGGGAGGTCTTGAAAGCAGAAATGTGAAGGCGCTACGTGCCTCCATACTACCACCGCAAGCTCCAGAAGAAGTTCCGGCGACTTATGCAAGGCGCGCGAACCGTGGAAGAGTATTACGAGGAGTTTGAACACTTGCGCAACCGATTGCAAGTCGATGACTCCGAAGAGTCTCTCATGGCTTAGTTCTTGGACGGATTGCAAGAACGCATTGCGCGCAAGGTCGAGCGCCAACCCTATCAAACTTTTGAAGAGCTGTTGCACCTCTCAGTGCAAATCCAGAGTCAAATCAAGAAGAAGAGCGCCTCGTGCCCGAACCCAAGGAGTTTCAAATTGGACTCCTAACGCATCGCCATCGAACCGTTTGCCAGAGAAGCCAAAGGCAACCAGTGCGGACTCAAGATTTAAACCAAGGGAGCCGGCCACCAATGAGCGCCAAGATCCGCGACGCAACACCACCAACGTCCGGAGCTGCGATATTGTGTGTTTTAAGTGTCAAGGGAGAGCCCACTACGCTCGAGAGTGTCCAAACGCACGCACAATGATCCTGACCGAGGCTGGCGAGATCGACTCCGACGATGAGGCCACCGAGGAGAACGTTCGAGGAGAGGCTGAAGTGGAGGAAGTTGTTGCTGAGCCCGAAGTCGTAGATATGTTGATGATACGCCGCATCCTGAACGCAAGCGTAGCCACCAACGACGCCAATCAGCGCGATAATATCTTCCACACGAGGTGCACTGTAAGTGGTCGCGTTTGTGGCTTGATAATAGACGGAGGTTCTTGTACTAACGTGGCAATCTTGTCAAGAAACTTTCTCTTGAAACCACAAGCCACCCCCACCCTTATCGTTTGAAATGGTCAAATGATAAGACCGTGATCCATGTAAAGGAACAGGTCACGGTCCCATTCAGTGTCGGTCCGTATAAGGATCAAGTCCTATGGGATGTAGTGCCTATGCAAGCTAGCCACCTCTTATTGGGGCGTCCATGGCAGTTTGATAAGCGCACTACGCATTGTCGAGCTGGGTCAAGTGGAGTTGATGGAACCTGTGACGACGGCCAGGACGAGGACACGTGATGTGATGCCTTGGACGCGCCGAACACGACCGAACACGTCAAGAAGACCAAGACACGCCGAACACGACCGAGACGCCCGACCAAGATGCCTTGGACGCGGCCAAGAAAACCCCCTTCAGACGCGGCCAAAGCTCCAGCAATCCTTCCTGGAGCCACCACAAGCTCCAAGAGCTCAGCAAAGGCGGCCAAGCAACGGCTCAACCTATTCGTCCGGTCATTCGCTCAACACTAGCCATCTCATGAAGACTCCGAAGGCGCAATTCGCTTAGTCTTCACTCTTACCCAAGAGTGAAGACGATCAAGTCGCTTAAGCGAGGAAGTGTACTCTTTTTCCTCACTCCAGGTTTTTTCCAATGGGTTTACCGGAGAAGGTTTTAACGAGGCATGAAGCTAAGTGCACAATGCCAAAGGCTAAGTTGCTTCCCGCGCAAGGCCAAGGCGGTTAACTCTCTTCTCTCTTATCTTTGATTTAATTTTGAACTTTGGGAATATATCTCTTGTGGTTGAACGTTGGGAGCTTTGCGTTGAAAGTCAATTGAGGCGACGTGTTCCATTTACAAGGGAAACACGTCTAAGGACGATTGTGCGGATCATAAAGAATCCGCGTGTCCCTAAGCCCTCACTTGACCTAATGTATTTAAAGTTTCTCTTAGCTTTTGTTCCCCCTTAGACTTGTATGAAAATAAAACTTTTCCTCAAGAGATATTCTTGAAACATGTCTCACTCTTCTCTTTCTTCAATCCAGGATTGAACCTCGAGAAAACCCTAACAAGCCTCGAACCGGATTCGACCTTGTTAGTGACCGTATCAAGAGGAGAGCCAAACCTCTTGTGTCGTCACTTGATCCACTTATCGTTTCCCCATCGCTTCACTCCCATCGTTCCCCCTTTGCAACCTCGAGACCTCTTCCACAAGTTCTCGAGTCCTTCATCGTTCTATCTCCACTCATTTCCACCATCGCTCCCATCGCATTCATCCGATAGCCGCATCCAACCCATCCGGCTGTATCTGCTCGATCCGATAGAAACCTCCGACCAATTTCACAAATGGCTCGTTGGAATCTCGTCATTTCTCGTTTCCCTCGTTTGAATCTTCCATAGATTCGAACCCTCTATCCTTGTCCGAGGAAACTTTCGCGAGTCGAGTTCTGTCCGAAGTCGTTCCTTCCGTCCGTACCGGAGTCGCGACCCTCGGTCACATCAACGCGTATCAGGATGAAACCGGACAGGAAGACGCAGACGCGTCCGCAACCGGGTCGAGACGGTCGTCGGCCACTGCAACAAATCTGACGCCCGGAGCGACCACAAGGAGCCGAACAGCAGCCAGGGCCGCCAAAAGGAAGTGTCTTGTGTTTGTCCAATCATTTGTCCGAGAGCAAGAGGAGTTCGAGCATGGAGCCAGTCAAGCCACCGGACGGCCAACCGAGGTTCCTTTCTCGGTCTTCACCATTACCCAAAGGTGAAGACCGCCAAGTCATTAAGGGAAGTAGTACTCTTTTTCCTACCTTGGGTTTGTCCCAATGGGTTTACCAAGAAGGTTTTAACGAGGCTACGAACCTTAGTGCATGGTCACGACCGTGGACCACTCCCGGCCACGTGGCCATCCTATCTTTTGTTTTCTTTCTTGGTGACCGTTTGTTTTAAAACTTGTTTGGACGCTGCGTTTTTATATTGGCCACGTGTTTAGGGTTTAGGAGGTTCCCTTGTAATGGCTAGCCTATTTAAAGGACCTAGACCAAAAAATGTAAAGGCAGACTAGTAATAAAAATCAAAGTTGTTCTTTATCTCTCTCGTTTTCAGTGACTGAAACGAAACCCTAGAAAATTCTCGAACCGGGTTCGGAACCTTGTAGCTTAGCCGTATCACAAGGAGATCCATCCCTTGCGTGTCGCTACATCGATCCACCTTCAACCTTCATCAATCGAGAGTCTAACGAGTTGAGTATCTCCTCGTGAACCTCTTGCGCCACTATCCTCACCGTTCCGAGAGCCTAGTGAGTCGAATATCTCTTCACGAACATCTCTCCACCGTTCCGACCGTTTGTTGGAGACGTTCGAGTCCGTTTCCATCAGTTCGTGTTCCGTCCGTACGTCTGTGGGTCACAGCCATCGTACCGGGTCACATCAGTTGGTATCAGAGCCGAAAGTTCTTCGCAAGGTCATATCTTCCACTCTTTACGTTTCTTGTTGTCTTTCTCTAGTTTTAAGTCTTAGTGTTAAATGTTTGTTCTTGTTGGGTTCGATAGTATTATTGCGTGTTCTTAGTCTTGTTGAGTCTAGATCTTTAAAGTTACTTCCTTTGCGTTTGTTCGTTGTTTGTGGTGGCCTAAAAACCACGTGTAGGGTTGGTAGTCATAACGCGTAGAGTCAGTCGTTTGTTTGGTCATAGGATGTTGTCTTGTAGCATCGTTGCTTTTGCTTTTACATTTGCTTTTTCTTTTTGTCCCAATCATTAGTGGTCCAAAGAGTATGTGCTGTGTTGATCTTATCGAAAAATTAATCCACACGTTTACATATTGTTTCGTAGGACTCGTCTTAGTAGCCACGCGTCACGGATTGGCCAACAAAAGCAACTGCTGCCGTTCGACGTTACCGTACGCCGGAGGATCTCTTGAACACCGTCGCACCTCGTTCAGACCGATGCTGGTACCATTTCTCCAACAAGCCCATACGGAGACCACCGTCCGACCAGTACTTAGACGCCATCCGTACAAACGCCGCCGTCCGTACAAACGCTGCCATCCGTACGACCGCCGTCCGTACCATGGCCTAACATCAACAACCTGGAGAACCCCTTTCTCCACCTGAAATCGGAGCCGTATTAGCCGAGATCCGCACGCAAATGGCCCAACTTGGAGCCGTAAATGATATGCTCAAATTTACCCTAGAGCTAATCTCTCAAATTAAGAGATCAATTGTAGTACTTAGGGATCGAATCCACAAGAACTCTAGATTCACACAATAGATTTAATAATCTTTTAATTATGCTAAACCAAAATTGTAATTTAAATAGCAATGCAAAAACAGAAAATAAAAGAGTTGTGAATCAATAGGAATAAACGCTAGGCCTAGGGAAATTCTCAGGAAATCATGGATAATCATATCAATTAATTAAGCAAGCATGATTCAACAATTAATCACCGTTCTTGAACTCTAAACACTATTATAAAATAAATCAGTTCTCACTGCAAATATTATCTAAATTTTAAAACCAGAAAATCTAAATCTCTTTGCAAAATTCAAGTTAAAAACCAGCTTTAAAAACAGGTTTAGATTGTTCATAAAATCATTAATTCAAATCTCTTTGCAAAAAGTAATTTTGCTCACCAAAGGTTTTTATCAGGAAAATCAATTATATTCTCATATCAATCAATAATCCTAAGATCTAAATCACGATGACTAATCAAAGATCTAGCATTAAGAACAACCTATGGTGAAGAACAAGAAAGATAATGAATCTAAACAATCAATCAATCTAACAATCCATGAAATCCCTAATGAGAATCCCTAAACCTAACTAGCAGATCTACTCAAATATAATCAATGAAAAGCAAAACATCTTCTGAATAAATTGCTTTAAGAAACAGATTAAAGAAAAAGTAAAGGAGTTCTGAATCTTCTCTCCAAAAGCTCTCTAAAATCTCTCAGGGTTTTGCTCTCAAAAGTTGCAGGGAAAAATAAAGCTTAGGTCTAAACAATGACCATAAAAATCCTATTTATATGCCTAAAACACGTTCAGTGACTCATGATGCAAATATGGAAAACTTTAGAGCAGTTATGTAAATCTTCAAAACTTGTGAGAAAAAGCTCCGATTTTGTCTTTGGCTCTATGTCGATCGATGCCATCAGTTGCATCGATTGATGCTTACTTCTGAATTCGTCTCTCAACTTCGTATCTCAGCCTCAATGCTTGATTAAGCTCCAAATCTTCCTATTTAGCTCCATTATGCTCCCATCCATGCTAAATCCTATAAATACTCAAAAGACTCTAAAAATACCAAAAAGATTCTATAAATAAGACTTATATCATGGCTAAAAACACATAAAAACCATGATATATCAGTAAACCCTAGTTTCCTTTGGACAGGATCAATGGAGCTTTGAGTGTTGCGGCTGAGTGGCGGCGAGCTGATGATCGGAGTTGAAAGAGGCATCACCGAAGTTGTGGCATCAGAGCAGGCAAGATCGACAAGCTTTGGGACCACTTGGGAGGATTGACCAAGGGGTTTGGGAAGGAGGAAGTTTCATGGATTAGGGTTAATCCTTCCGTCGCCATCCTCAACATCAGTTTGAGCGTTGCTGAAATATGGTGAGTTCGTTGGTCGACGAGGATTGCGAAGCACCTAGACTCCAAGTATCTAGATGCAGGTGAAAGGTTAAGCTCGGATTCGAGCGTTGAGGCGGTTTTGGATTTGGGGGGTCTCGCCAATATCAAGGCAGAGTAAAACTTATCGACGGTGGCCAGCCTTACTACAATTCGCTGGTGAATTTTCGTGATAGTTTCAGCACGAGCAGGTACGTGAGAGTATAAGAGACAGATCTCAGATTAAAAAGATTTAAAACCTTTGGAGGCTATAACCTCCTCTTTTGCAATCTTAACCGAACATTGAGCGGGTCGGGGAGAGGAGCTGAGGTGAGTCGCCGGAAGGCAACCTTGAGCTCCGTCACAACTTGCCATGACGATAAAGTGTGGAAGCAAAAGATGTAATGATGTGAAGTGGAAGCGAAAGGGGAAACCATAAACGAGAGTAACCAGAGAATAAGGCGAATATTACTATGTGACTGCAAGTCCCGACGCCGGCGAGCTAAAGCTCCACCGGCGCCGGAAATGATGAAGATGAAGTTTGCTTTGATAATGGTGCCTGGGAGAAAACAACCTTCTCTCAAAAAGCGAAATATCAAATGGAAAAATAAAGACAAAACCAATAATATGAAATCTAGCACCAAAACTAACCTTGTCATGGATCATATATGAACAATCAATAAGAGTTACTTGTTCCACACGTATTCACGTTAAGAATACAAAAGAGAGAAAAGACATAACTTCACAAACGAACACAACAATTGTTCAGTGATACACATTTGGTCAGGATGAAACAAGTTTAAATAAGAACTCAGAATCAAATGATAATGGCGACAGCGACAATGGCGACAGCGACAATGGCCACAGCAACAACGGCCACAGCAACAACGGCCACAGCAACAACGGCCACAGCAACATTGGCCACAGACAAGTCTGTTCCTTTCATGGATGCCAAGATCGCCTCGCTCTCTATGACGTTATCATCTATTCCATGAAGCTGTAATAACGTTCCAAATATTGGTCAAAAGCGAGGCCACCAAGACTTGACCTCTCAAAATATTAGGAAGTTTCATGCAATATTTATAAAACATATAATTGTTGTGTTAGAAGACTTTTATGATGAAATTATGAAGTATCTTGTTCGAGTACGTTAGTTGCACTCCTATAAAGTAAGTTAAGCTGTTGTGTAATATATGACCTATATATATGAGTGAAGGAATGATTTGTGGAGTAAGAGAAAAGTCTGGCAGAAAGCAAATACCGTTTCTTGGGCGCATTGTAAAGACCGTCTTTGACTTTGCAAGCGTTGGAGTATTGAGACACCATATTCTTCTGTGTCATGCATTAATCTTCGACTGTCATCCAATTTGTCTGTTGTTCTACTCAAATCCTTGGTCAAATCACTCAATCTTGATTTTTGATCAGCTGAAGCCTTATCTCTATTAATAAAAGAGTATACATCAACATATGTTTAACTAGGCAGGAAATAGATTAGATACATCGAACGATACCAAGTCCATACATACCGCCTTTGTGTCAGCCATAACAGGTCTAAGCAAGGCAGTAGAAGCGTCCACGTTTTCATATGTGATTTTCTTGATTTCACGTTTAAGACTTTTCAGTTTAGAAATGGCTTCCCTTAACTTGACAAGGAGGATGGATTTAACATTTGCTGCAAGGCTACGTGCTACAAGATCCATTTTCCAGATCTGTATGTAAAAACAAAATTTTTTTTGACAAAATGGATAATAGAAGACTTCTATATTCAATTCCAATCGCATACCAATTTCTCTGCACTTCCAAGATCAGATGTTATTTCAGAGAGCTTCTCCTTCTTTTTTTCTGCATATATAATGATGATCTAAAATTAAGTCAAGCACAAACCAATATATGCCTAACAAAACTTCAAACATTTAAATGGTTTCAAAGTTTTAAATATTTCTCCACTTACCAAAGGAAACTAATGAAATTTCTCCAAAATCAGAGTTTAACTACTACTAGTTTAACATGGTTTTTTTTTTTTTTTGTCAACGTAGTTTAACATGGTTTCTAGACCTAAGATTCGAACTTATATCGGTCCACCAAAAAAAAACTAAGGCAGAGAATGAATATATCAATTTACCTCCATAAAGCACAAACGCTGAGGAAACCTTCTCTATAAGATTTTCCCAGAGCATGCAATATTGCTGCTCGTATTCGTGGAACACATCAGTCATTGTGCAGAAGCAGAATCAGCAAACTCAACGATGATGAAACTCAATTCTGTATTCGCAAACCTGATCGAAAGAGAAAAAAACACTGAATTAGCTAAGATCATTAAAGCCTCTATATAAATCACATTAACCGGAACCATCAATAAGATCTCTTACACGGGATTAGAAGAAGAAAACGTTATTATAGGTCATTGATGTCTAAAACTACCAAAACCCTAGCAGGAAATAGAGAAAAAGAAAGAGAGTTAAAATCACCAATCTCAAGTGAAGGAATACAATACTAGACTAAAGAAACTTTTCTTTTTTTCTTTTTTCTTTTTGATAAAAGAGACGAGAGAGTTCAAATGATAATTATATGAAAGAGAGTACGCCGGTGCATAAGTTAATAATTATTTTGAAGGAGTGGAACAATATTTAATCTGAAAGGAAATTGACGAGAAGATAAGAACTCGTAATTTTTAGAATTATTCAAATAATACTTGACTTCCTTTTTAATTTTTTTTTTATATAACTTCAATTTTTTTTTTTTTTTTTTTTTTAAACTTCAAGTTGTTTCATTCTTCGTTTGAATATATGCAAAGAAGAAAGAAGGATCACTTCTTCAGCATTACATCCTTTGAATTGGTAATGCCGTAGCATCGCAGTACAAATTGTTCCATAAATATTGGCTTTTTAGTTGTATACTTCATAGTAACTAATAATGTTAATAAACTGTAAATTTCAACAAGAAGAATAACTGAATTCATTGAATTACTATTGATTATGATGATTTATGGTTGGGAGAGTTATGATTTATTGTAACTACTAACTAGACGGCTCTAATGCGCACCATTATGATTTATTGAATTCATTGAATTACTACATTTCTTTGGCGACAACAATATTGGATTATACACTAGTGTATTCGTTATTGACTTTTAAATAACAAATTTCAGCAACTAGGGACAACAAAAAACGTTTTAAAATGGAACTAAGGTATATCGTCGGTCGATACCAATGATTTCCGAATATCTTCGACTCCTTCTACTTCATAATTTAAAATTTGAATCATTTACTAGTATTTTGTTAAAAAAGCTTGAATTACTTTATTAGTGTTGACAAATCTGAAGTTTCGACCCATCTCCCGGGGCTGACCATAGTATTACAGCTGAAGTTCTTGAATTCTTCCTTCCTCATCGATATGAAGACGACGACCCTAAACTCATTTACTTTTTTAAAAATCTCAACTCAACCGATATTTTATCCCAAAAAAGATGAGTTCTAGCTACTTCTACACCCTTTCAGCAATAATCAACTCCCATAGGGTCATAGGTGTATGTTCCTTTTCGGTCGTTGCTTTTTTCTTTTATTTTTATTACTAGTAGTCCAGTAATTTATTGTTGAATTTTTTTTTTTTTTTCCTTTTTTTCTGGCGAAAATGACTCCGACCACTCTTCCGGCAAAAATGTTTGTTGTAATGAATGAATCTCGAGGAGAATATTTCTTTTTTTTGCCGCAAAATTACAACTTTGTGAATTCGACCATCAAAACTAAAAAATGTTGTAATTAAAATGAGAAATGGATAGTTTGACAACCTTGCAAATTTTGCCTTGTCAGAAATAAACAAATTCCCACTATGGAAATGGTTTTGAATTCTCTTGCATATATATGGGAAAATTCATACGAGGTTCAAAAGCCTTGTCGAATAAATATTCGGTATTCAAACATGGTCAAATAAGGCTGGACTAATGTTATCTCAGTCACATTATGCCAAGGATATCATTTTAAAAGCTGGAATGAAGGATGCAAGCTTGTTTCGACACCGGTGGATGTCAATCCTAAGCTCACTGGTGAAGTAGGTGACAAGATATTAAATCCCAAAGAATATCACAGTCTAGCTAGAGCATTACATTATCTCACGTTTACAAAACCTGATATTTCTTATGCGGTCCAGCAAATCTGTTTGTTCATGCATGATCCACGAGTACCACATATGCAGGCCTTGCGACGGATAATCAGATACATTCAAGGCACACAACATCATTGTCTACAATTGTTTCGTGGACAGGTTGGGTCTCTAACAGCCTATACTGATGCTGATTGGACAGGTTGTGTGGATACAAGATGATCTACATCGGGCTACTGCGTCTATCTAGACGATAATTTAATCTCGTGGTCGGCCAAACGTCAATCCACTGTGTCCCGTTCAAGCGCTGAAGCAGAGTATAAGGGAGTTGCGAATGTTGTTGTAGAAACGTGTTGGATACGCAATCTGCTTCTCGAGATGCATTGCCCGATGAGAACAGCAACATTGGTGTATTGTGACAACGTCAGCTCAGTTTACCTCTCCAACAACCCAATTCAGCATCAACGAACAAAACATATAGAAATTGATCTGCATTTCGTTTGTAAAAAATTAGCCCTCGGCCAGGTCAAGGTTCTTCACGTTCCATCATCCCTGCAGTTTGCAGACATATTCACTAAAGGATTACCATCTACATTGTTCAAGGAGTTTAGGACCAGCTTAACCATCCGAAGCTCCGACGATTTCACTGTAGGAGGGTGATCGAATATGGAATATTCGGTATTCAAACATGGTCAAATACGGCTCAGATATTTCGGATATCGACTCTCCTCTATCTTAGGAAGATCGAACTTATTTTGTAACTAATGTGTCTTTAAATACCTTGTAGTCTCGATTGTAAAGATTGAGAGAAATACAAAGATTTTCATGGAACACAATAAAGCAAGAGAGTGACGACCATCCACTTGTGAGCTATTTACCGCCGAACCAAGCCGGGGTCGGGCAATTGGATCGAATTGTTGTATTGTATGGTCGTGGCTACGATATTGTGTGGTTAGGTTATGGACCTAGGGTCGTGGCTACGCTATTGCTTAATTGCTATATAGCACCGAATTGTCTTTTTTTTTTTGGTCAAACCAAATTTTTTCATTAATGGGAAATTGGCAAGAATAACCCAAAAAAATATAATTAATTCATTAACCATACTAACCATGTAAACTTTATATACTATACTAGATTAGGACCCGCGGTATACCATGGGGCAAAATTATTTATAACTAAAATATTTATAAGTTGTATTTGTTGGTTAAATATGTTATAATTATATAATAATTGTTAAATAAGCCATATAATACCGCAAAATACTTTATTTTTTACATAATATTTATTTAATCAATTTAATTAGATATGTTTATTCTCTGATACTGAGAGTGTTAACAAAATAATGAAATGATGTTTTACCCGTGTAACACCGAATTAATGATATTTTTTAATTTATATAAATATCGATAAAACTCGTTCCGCTATATAACCCCGTTCCGAGTTATTTTAACTCACACTATATCATCTTAATTTTTAATATTTATTTTGTATCTACGGTATAATAATTATTATATTTAACCTTTTAAAAGTTTTAAATATTTTCATATTTAACCTTTTAAAAATCTTTAAAATAAAGAACCAGAATAAACCAAATAAAATTTTTTAAAGTTTGAATGCCTGATAAATCAAGTTTTCTACTATTTGTATTCAGAATCATTTTGGTCTCTTTTATAGTATGACTATAAACCATTGCCCAATTTTTTTAGACGATGTGGGATATTGTACCCTTATTTTTTATTCATCTATTGAGTAATATATGTCCGTTTTTATTGTATTACATCATATGCAGGAAAAAATCACAATTTTTATTAACTAAATGTATATAGAATAATTCAAGATAATTTAAATATAAATTCAAATAAAAATAAAAGAGAATCATATATTTATGTTTGAATGAGGTAGATACATTTCTTTATTTTTTAAAATCTTACCTATAATTAATTTTGAAATTTTGGTAACTAATATTAAAGTCAATGCATTAAATGTAAAAACTTTCCAAAATGTAATTTTAAGCAAAAACTGCTGCAAAAACACTAGTATAAATATTTTATGTACTAATTATATATATTACCCTTACCATTACCACCACAACCACCACTACCCCTACCACCTCCGGCAACCAAATCCGGCGACCTTCACCGGCGACCAATTCCGGCGACTTTCTCTGGCGACCAACTCCGGCGACCAACTCTGGCAATTAATTCCGACGATTAACTCCGGCGACCAAATCCGGTGATCAACTCCAGCGACTACCTTTGTCGGCCATCTCCGCTAGCCACCTCCGCCAGCCGGCCACCATCACCATCATTAACCATCACCTATCAATATTAGATTGGTAATTTTTTATATCCTTAATCCTAATTTTCTAATTTTTTCAAATAGTAAATTATTTTCTTTTTTATTGTTTTTTTGTTTTGGTCAGCGAGTAAATTCACCCTTCATTAATTGTGACTTCCTTTTTTTTGTCAAACCAAATAATATCCTTGACTGAATATATAGTTATTTCGTGGTTATTACGTGACTAATTTTAATAGTCACAAAACATATCTGACTTGTCTCTGACAAATGACAATACTTTTTTTTTTAGTATATATTACAATATATAAGAAATGTCATTTGCTGAAGACCTTACTACATTAATTCAATTGGTGTATGTTGGGGATTTTATAATAATAATTTTTGTAACGAACTAAGTCAAGTCACAATTCTCTCTTTTGAAATCGTGTGAACATGTCATTAATGATACAGGTATGCACTAATTTATTTCTTATTGTATTATTATATAAATATATATAAATACAAATTTTATTCATAATCGACTTATCTCACATGTCCTATTCGTAAATTATAATCCCATACATAATCCTTGAACCTTGACAGTCAAAACTACAGAATCTTGTCCACAATCCTATTCATATACTGCTTAACTCAATCGTATTCATATTATTCTCATATTCTCCATTAATTCGATCATTTCCATATTCTCCTTACCAATAAAATAATTTATCTATAAAAGAAAAAATTAAATATAGCTAAAAAATACAGAAATATTGAATATATATAATTGTTGCTAAAAAGAGGACATTTTGCTAACTTGAGCTTCTATCTAAGAAGCAAGAAAAATATACAGAGTGAAAAAATTATGAACATTAAAATAGATACAATTGTTTGGAAAAAAAAAACAACTTTTAGAACAAAAAAAATAGTGATGAAAAATACAAAGAAAATATGGTAAAAAGACAACATTCTAAATGAATAGATCCAACTTTGTAAAAAGACATAATTATAAAAAATATTTATTCAAATAAAATAACTACGAGATTTTAAGATGAAAATGTGCAACTGTATAGAAGACATTTTCCAGATTTATCATAATTCTATCTTATCATTATATATATTGATAGATATCTCAAAAAAACAAAGGGGTTAGTTGCATTTGCATTTGAATTTCTTTTTTTCCATGCAACTAATTTTTTTATAAGTTCATATTTTTAGAATGAAAAAATATACAATCATATAAAATTTTTATACATATTAGCTTTTGACACATGTCAATATTTAATAAACTCGACAACACATTTCAGGATGTGATGAATGATAATTTTTTAAATGTAAACTTTTGTGATCCGTGTTAAGATTTTTGTAATAAAATTACAAAAAAATAAAAATAAATAAATAAATTGCTGGCTTTGAGCTAATCAATATATTTTTGTCGGAAAAAAAAAGAGCAGGAACATACGTTTTCAGATTTTCTCTTCGGTTTAAACATATGAAAGGCCCGTTCTCTCCTAAAATTATAAACAAATAAAAATTGTTAGACAATGTCGTAGAGGATAAAAACAATATATAGTAGACTTCTTTGTCTCTGTCCAAAAAGCCAGAAATAGAATCGGAGAACTTTGAAGAAAAAAAAAAAGAATCAGAGAATAATCTCATAGACTTCTTTTCCTGTGCTTATGGAAAATGAATTCTTGGAATGAAAAGAAAAAGCTTAAGATCATTCTTCTCGGAGATAGCGGGTATACTAATTAAAACTTCATCTAAAGTTTTCGAGATCTCTTTTCAAGAACTAGTGTTTACCTATATCTTTTTCTTTTTTTCTTTCTCTTTTGATGTTTTCTAACTCTTTATGCAGGGTAGGCAAAACAACACTGTTGAACCGGTATCCTCTTTAGAATTAAAGCACATTTCAATATTTTGAGTTCTGTTCAATCTTCGGCTTGCATTATTTTCATTACCTCTTTCTCTATCTCTCCATCTTTGTAAGAAACCCTAACTTGTGGTCCAAGATACAATAACAAGGATTTCAAGCAGCTACATCAATCTACAGTATACGTAGATTTTATCACCAAGGAGCTTTGTATCGGAGAAGAAAATTTCAGTTTACAAGTAAATTTATTAAAAGCCCTTACTCCACAAAGTTAATCTTTTTTTATTCAAAAATACTTCTTTTTCCTTTACACAGATTTGGGATACGGCAGGACAAGAAAGATTTAAAAGTATACCATCAAGGTTCTATCGAGACATAGATTGTTGCGTTCTTGTCTACGACGTGAATATCTTCGAAACGTTTAAATCTATCGACAACTGGCACGCCGAGTTCATCAAACAGGTTGCACATAACCGTTTCTCTTGAGTACTTAAAATCACTCTAACTCAAATTCCTAATAACTTTCAGGCAAATCCAATGACACCTAGCAAGTTTCCCTTTGTCTTGGTGGGCAACAAGATTGATATAAACACCGGAAAACCCCGAGTTGTAAGTTTGACATATCCTCTCAATCAAAACTTCTCTCTGGATCCATCTAAAGTCTTATTTACGCGGGTTTATCTTACGCAGGTTGCAAAAGAGATAGCAGAACAATGGTGTGGCTCAAAGGAGAATATAACACACTTTGAGACCTCGGCAAAGGAAAAAACCAATGTAGAAGAAGCATTTCTGGAGATGGCCAAAAAGGCTCGCTCAAATGAGCATTATTTGTGAGTGTGTATATACTACATAGATCTTTTTTAGAACGGATAAAAACCAATGATTTATTTAAGGTTTTTCATATTTTTGTCTCTTTAAGGCCCATATATGTGCCCATACATATGCCCGTACATATGCCCATTATACATATAAGCACACCACTGGAGGGGAAGCCAAGACGTTGTTCTTGCTAAAGTAATCGACTACCGTACCATATGTTGTTTGTTATATTAATTCAAAACAAGGGATTTAAAGATTGTGCTTCCACTTCCACATAACACTTATTTACGTAATGAAAAGAAGGCCCATATATGCCGATAAAAAGTTCTTATTTTGCTGTCAGAAACAAAAAAAGAATGTTAAGCAATACGTTACGCATCTACTTCATCGATTTATTTAGTTCCAGGAAAAACGGTATATCTCTTAATTAAGTTCAATACTGATCGATGAGTTCCTCTCCAAAGTCCAAACACACATAAATCGCTTACCAAAGCATACAAAAATGTTATTTATTTTGCTCTCTATATATGTTTTGCTTGGAACATCTCCCACACAAACTAGATATTTCCTAATTATTACACTTGTTTTTCATGATATTTTGAAAAAAAAAAAAAATCAGAAAACACCGGTTGGATTCCTATAACATTGATTCCAAGCACAATTTTTGGTTCGGTATATATTGCATTGGCACTATATATAAGTATGTTGTTCATTCTCAAAGCTCCATAAAGTCTTTAATGGTTCATGTTATAAGAACATAAGAAGAAGATTTGGTTTTAAAAAATCATTATCTTCAAACGCTTTTTGTACTCTTCAACTTCTTCTCTCAATATGTCCGAAACCGAGATACAGTGAATTGGTTGGAACTTGGTCTTCATTTAAACGTACTCAAAATCAGTGTGATCTTGAGTAATTTCATCGATCATGTGACTCAAAATATATTTGAGTATAAGATTGATTTCTCCCACTAAGCTAGCATCAGAAATTTTAGTTAAAAATTCGTAGGAATAAAGTAAGTACGACAAATCAAGCTTTACGGCAATGTATTGACCGTAATCATGTTATCAAATGATTATATTAAATAATAACTCAGTATATCTACAAAAATTGGATAGCCTAACTTTATTATTTTGACGTTGGATCGCCTAACTTAAGAATACAAAAATTTACATTATCTTCTTTGTACGAACCAATGAACTCTCGACTCGTGTCTTGTTCCCTCTCACAAACCCATGTTTCGTCCAAGGAAGCATTGGTCAAACTCCAAATCCCACTTGAGTAATTACTAAATTAATTGTTTTTTAACCTTTTTTTTTATGAAGATAATTAAGAATTACAAGATGCTGTACCTTTTCACTTCACCATTGATCTTCAACCACGCGTCCATTGAGGCATTGCAGTACGTGGGACGTGTCCATGACAAGGTTGGCGTTGCCAATACGATTCAAACTCTTGCCGTTTCAAAGAACAAATCGACACGTGTGTTTTTGGGCTCACCAAAAACTAAGATATTTATAGAATTAATTTTGAAAAAAATATATTCTTGAAAAGGAAAGGACTGCTTAATCATAAAGGAAAGGATTAGCTTTAGAATGATTGATTTGATTTACATTAGTAGCCAAGATTACAAAATATCTCAATAAGATTCCAACTATTGTTTGCTTTTAAATCTTGGTCACATGATTTAAGATGGGTACTTGTGGTGGTATCCTCCCTTGATTAATAACTCCAACCTTACAAGTCACATGATTAATAATACACTAATACACATTTCAATGAAGGGATGATTGTTTTCTGATTTTTTTAACAAAAGTTATATTCTATCCCTAAAATAAAGGAACCCTTTTTCTACATAGTTCTTATCTCTTTGTGTTTAAGTGTTATGATCTTCACAACTACAACTCTACAAGTGTCGATACTAATTTCAATACAATTTGGCATTGGAAGAGTATCAAAACTAACTAATATTTGAAAACACTATGTAGAATGGAAGACTATATATATATTAGCTATCAGTGTCGATAGATAGAAATGCTTAAATAAAAAGAAAGTGACAAAAACACAAAACCAAGTACGCGCCCATTTATAAGAATCAAGACCATTAGACCAAGTCCTTTTATAGTTAAAATTGACGAAGTCTTTTTCTACTTGCGAAACGACCAAAAAATCAGAAACAAAACCGAAGTAGGATTCTACTTGCGAATAAACATATCTAAATCAATAAAAATTCCAAAAGTAAAACAAAACTAAACACCAAAACAAAAAAATAGACTAGCTAGCTAGTATGGCTCTGATACCAAATATAATTTTATTCGATAAGATTAAGAACAGAGAAATTTAAAGAATATCTCTCTTCATTAGCTCAAAGAAAATACCTCAAAACTTTAAGCTCTTACAAACTCTCAAACTTAATCTCTTATAGGTTATGCTACATCTCAGCATCCCGTATATATATAAGCTCTAAAGTATATTCTCCTAATCTTAAATGGAAACCTTTCTTATTCCTATTACGTTTAGATATCTCCTAAATATAATCCCAATTTCCATTTCTCTTTGATTAGCTTGATCTCCAAGCTTTACTTCAAGCTTACACCAACATACTCCTCCTTAAGCTTGAACTCTAAAGCTGCTAAGTCTCTAACTCCCATGAGCTCTCTCATTTGCTTGAACTTGATTCTTCCTAACGCCTTTGTGAGAATGTCCGCCTTCTGACTGATGCCTTCAATATGCTCCACTTCTACCTGCCCATTTTCGACACATTCTCTTATGAAATGATATCGCCGAGCAATATGTTTACTACGTCCATGAAATACTGGATTCTTTGCTAATGCAATTGCTGATTCATTATCAATTCGAATAAGAACCCTCTCAACCGAATTCCCAGTAATTTCTGCTAACAAATCCTGCAACCAAATTGCTTGTTTAGTAGCTTCCGTCCCTGCCATATACTCAGCTTCACAAGATGATAAAGCCACAACATCCTGCTTCCTTAAACACCATGTGATCGGACTGTTCCCAAAATAGAAGATATGTCCATAAGTACTCCTACTATAGGCTGGATCATCACTGTGACTAGAGTCACTGTAACCAACAAGTTTAGGTAACCTTGATCTTCCATAAGACAGTCCCAAGCTTACAGTTCCCTTTAAGTACCGTAAACATTGTTTCAAGGCTGCACCATGTGAAACTCTTGTACTCTGCATATATCGCGACAAAATTCCCACACAATATGAGAGGTCCGGTCGAGTGTGAAGTAAGTATCGAAGACAACCTACTCGCTTGCGATAGACAGTTGCATCAATTTCCTCCTCCTTCTCTGCCTTTGATAACTTCAACTCTCCTTCCATTGGTGTGTGAACTGAGTTGCAGTTTCGTAGACTAGCTTCCTCTAAAATCTTCAATGCATAGCTCGTTTGATCAAGCATTATTCCTCCTTGGTGTTGCCTTACCTGAATCCCAAGATAGTATGATAATTTTCCGAGATCACTTATGTCGAACATTGACGACATCTCCTCCTTAAACCTCATTATGATCACTAGACTTGTTCTCGTGATGAACAAGTCATCAACATACACTCCCACTATCAAAAGATCATGATCGGAACTCTTTCTGTATACTGAAGGTTCTTTTGAGCAACGAACAAACCCAAACTCCATGAGAATCCGATTGAGCTTGTTGTTCCAGGCTCTAGGAGCTTGTTTTAAACCATACAAGGCCTTGTTGAGTCTATAGACTCTATTCCTTGGACTCACTAGCTTCTTCAAAGCTTCTCGGTTCATTGTTCAAACAGAGCAATGCCAATTCTCCTTCTTCTTGTGCAATCTGAAAACAAACGTAATCTTCAAGGTACTTTGGCTTAGTTCGTATTCTTTTACCTTCTACTTGAGGAATTATTGCAGGTGATTCTTCAAGTTCTGCAGGTGGTTCTCCATCTGAGTTTGATTGCTCATCTTCAAGAGTTTCTTCACTGAATGTGTCATTTACGACCACAGGTTAGTCAGACGACTTGTGTACCTTATCCTTTCTGGGATCATCACCTCTAATATTACCAATTGTAAACTCAAAACTCTCTTCTCCATCCTGTCCAGAATTATTCTTGCTGCAGTTCCACCCTTTTGCTTCATCGAACACAACATCACGGCTAACTATGACTCTCTTGGTGTCAGGATCAAACAACCTATATGCTTTGGAACCAGGCTCGGTTCCTAAGTGAACAAGACAGCGAGTTCTATCATCCAGTTTTTTTAGTTGAGCTTTGTCTGTCTTAGCATATGCAATACAACCAAAGACTCGAACATGTCCAACCGCCGGTTTTCTGCCTAGATAACATTCATATGGTGTTTGATCCTTGAGTGATCTCGTTACAACCCGGTTCAGTAACTAAGTAGAGTGTCGAACAGCTTCACCCCATAGATAGTTTGGTATCTTCATGTGTTTCAGAATACTTCGTGTCATCTCCATCAAAGTTCTGTTTCGACGTTCTACAACTCCATTCTGTTGCGGAGTGTAAGGAGCTGTCAAGTGTCGAGATATGCCAGAATCTTTGCAGAAAGAGTTGAACTCGTGGGATACGAACTCCCCTCCTCTATCAGTTCTAAAGGTCTGAATCTTTTCTTCTGTCTCCTTTTCCACCATTGTTTTGAACTTCTTGAACTTCTCCATAGCTTCACTCTTTTCCTTTAGAAGGATGGTCCACATGTACCGTGAATAATCGTCGATAAGCACAAATATGTATCGACTTCCAGCACTTGTACTTGGTGTTATTGGACCGCAGAGATCCCCATGTATAAGTGCTAGCCTTTTTGTTGACCAAAAATTAGTTGCTTGCGGAAAAGGTTGTGTAGATTGCTTACCGAGTAAACACGAGCCACAAATCTCTTTGTCAAGTGGTTTACTTGGACCTCCCAACACATGCTCATTGGTAAATATTGATGATAGTGTAGTATAGTTAACATGTCCCATCCTAGCATGCCACATACTTGATTCTCTTGCAGCTAAGAGATTTAAACAAACGCTGTTTGTTAATCCCATGTTAACTTTATACAGCCGATTCTTAGACCTCTCTGTTTTAACCAAAAGATTTCCATTTTGATCTCTCATTGTTAGATACTCTCCCTTCAAATGAATATCACAACCAGCCTCTGTAGCTTGTCCTAAGCTTATGATGTTGCTCCTTAACTCTGGGATGAAATATACTTCAGTCATTATTCTCGGTTTTCCATATGAATCAACAAAAGCAATGGTTCCTTTTCCTTTGATATCAATCCTTGAGTCATCTCCAAATCTAACTTTCCCAGTAATTGACTGATCGAGTGTGTCAAAGTATCTCTGATCTCCGGTCATATGATTGCTTGCACCGTTGTCAAGATACCAAATATTATTCCCATCTGTGCTGGCTTCAAACTTACTCGGCCTGCAGTACTTTTCGTTTAGATAGACAACTTCGTGCATCATAAGTTGATCAGCCTCTTCTGTATCTTTAACCTCACTTTCTTTTGCTTCAACTATACCTAGTTTCATCAAACGCTCTGGACATTGTGAAGCCAAGTGACCTACTTTGTCACATCTAAAACAAACCACTTGGGATGGGCCTTCCAAGTACTGCGACCACGTCCTCTTCCTCTGAAGGATCTTCCACCACGTCCTCTTCCCCTGTATTCTCCATTGTATTCTCGGCCTTGTGACTCTTGATTAACATACATAAGTTTGCTTTGATCCTCTTGAGTATCTTCTTCCTCAGAGATACGTTCCTCATAGGCTTTTAACCTGCCAACAATATCTTCGAAGCTTACGGTATTGAGATTTAACACTTGTTCAAGAGAAGCAACCATATGTATGAACTTTCTTCTTGGAAGACTCGATAAGAACTTCTTAACGAGTTTTGACTCTTCAATAGTTTCCCCGAGAGAGGCTGTTTTTGAGGAGATTGCAGAAAGTTTCTCTGCAAAATCATCAATCTTCTCGGATTCCTTCATCTTGAGTCTGTCGAATTCAGCCATTAAGGTCTGTAATCTCGCTTCTTTGACCCTCTCAGCTCCTACATGTCGGTTCTTAATTGTTTCCCAGACCTTCTTTGCTATGCCTAAACCTCCGACTTGTAGTATAAGGGCTTCCGGTATAGATTGCAGAATTAATGCTATGGCTAGGTTATTCTTATCACTATCGATCAGCTCTGTTTCGACTGCCTCCCATACCTTGTTAACCTTAAGCACAAAACTCATCTTTATGGCCCAAACCGTGTAGTTAGTTGTGTTTAGCATGGGACATGATATCGAGGACGAAGAAGATGATCCTTCTCTTGGTTTGTCTCCGGTAACTGCAATCTGCTTGTCCTTGTTATCTGAACTCACGTCGTCCGTCATCTTCTCACAGCTTCCTGATCTTCTGGCTCTGATACCAAATATAGTTTTATTCGATAAGATTAAGAACAGAGAAATTTAAAGAATATCTCTCTTCATTAGCTCAAAGAAAATACCTCAAAACTTTAAGCTCTCAAAAACTCTCAAACTTAATCTCTCATAGGTTATGCTACATCTCAGCATCCCCTATATATATAAGCTCTAAAATATATTCTCCTAATCTTAAATGGAAACCTTTCTTATTCCTATTACATTTAGATATCTCCTAAATATAATCCCAATTTCTATTTCTCTTTGATTAGCTTGATCTCCAAGCTTTACTTCAAGCTTACACCAACAGTTCTTTAGTCGGATGTACATGCATGTAAACATATATAACGAGTGATATATTTTGGTGTGGGACAGAGATTTTCAAAATAACTAACAAAGCAAAAATTTCTATCATGAAGCTTTCCAAGTAACATGATTTGCTTCCGAAGCCATAGCGCTGGCTTGGCTACGAAGGCATCATGGACTCCTTTTTGAATTTCAAGAATATGTCACGATCAAGAAAATAAATAAAGATAAGTAAGTACTATACTTTCGAGTCTATATATGCCTCTAGTTAGCCTGGTCTTATATTCTTTTTGTGCTATAATATTTTTTTGTTCCTGTCAACTTGTCAAACATATACTATATCTTTCTCATTTCGAGTCTGATAATTCAGTTAAATAAAAAATAAAGAGTAAGGAAAACATCAATTAACCTTGCAATAACGATCCATAAACCAAACGAAATGATGAGGAATTAAGCTAGGAACAATATAAAGTGGCAAATGACAACCTCGTATGAACAAAACACGTGATTCGATCATCAAAAGAACACAAACTCCACATATAATATGGCGAAGGTAAGTAAGGTTGTTCAAAATGTATCCAAAGTCTTAACAGAATTTCATCATCACCATCCTCATCATTCATCATCATTACCCATCTTCACATGAAGATCGTTTTTTATCTAATATATCAATGAACTTTAATAATTATATAGTTTCTTATAACGGTAGAAATTGGAATAAGACAAAAGGAACACTTGCTTTAGTTTATAAAACTATACTTTTCAAGGTTCATGCATGCATACTTTTTTTTTTTTCTCACGAGATGGATAACATTTGTTAAGCAAATAGAACAGTTTATATCTAACCATGTGAACTTTTTTTCTTATAGTTATCCTAAATAAAAACACCAATAAAAGAAAACCTTGGAAAAAGGGTTTGATATGCTTTGGTTCAGTGCTGTTGAGAGGCGGAAGATTGGTCTTTCGTGTGCTCTGGTTACGTTTGGATCTCGGAGGTGGATCGGAAATCTGTCTTCGATTTGGTCTGGGTTCACTCGGGACTTATGGGATCTCTTTCTCTATGGTGGGGATCGAGTTGGATCGAATCTTATCGGGCTGATTGAGGATTCGATACGGTACGGGTGGATTGAGGATTTGTATCGGGTTGGTTTTATTGAGGTTGATTCGATTCGGGTTGATTGCGAGTGCGATAGGATTTGCTTCCGGATTGCATGGCGATTGATTTTGCTTGTTATACATTGTCGAGATTTTCATATCATGTTGATTGAGGCTCCACCTGAATATACTATCGGGAGGATTCATTGGTATGTTAATTATGGTATGAGATCAATTCTCTTTCCTTGGTTTGTCAGATGGGTATCTCGTTACGATCTTGTATTGGTGATTCTGGAATGTTTTGTGATGTTCTCTGAGATATCAATTTCGGACAGATTTTGTCTATCCCTTGACAATGGGTGTTTTGTTCAAGTGGTATTTATCCGCGAGCTCAGTTTGATAGGGTGGTTTTATAACTGCTGGATCATTCTTTCTTCAGTGGGCGATTTGTCTGATTTTCTGAGAGAATTGTGTCTTGCGGTGTCGTGTTTTTCAGACCTCAAGGAGTTTTGGTTGTGTCGTTGGTGGTCTATCATGTCTCAGTTAGCACTCAACAAAGGCAAAGCTCCGTTGGTCCGTACGGAGACAGTGAGGATCGCTAATTCGGTTTTGGCTCAGAGAATACAACAATTCTCACTGACTCTTATTGGGCGTTTGATGAATCCAAGTGTTCAGCAAATGGAGTCTTTGGTGGCTAATCTACCGAAGATTTGGAAGCTGGAGGACAAGGTGGTAGGAGCAGACTTGGGTCAGGGCTTATTTCAGTTTAATTTTGAGGCTGAAGAGGAACTGCAGGCGGTGCTGATGAACGGTCCATACCATTTTGATGGGTGGATGCTCGCGTTGGTGAAATGGGAGCCTATCATATCATCTACTTATCCCTCCGCAATCAACTTTTGGGTTAAGGTAACGGGTATTCCCATGCATCTTTGGGAAGAAGCGACTTTGAGAGCAATAGGTAAGAAGGTGGGTATTCTCAGGGAGATTGATGAGGAGACTGGAAGTTTCTGTGTGACTGTTAATGGCTTTAATCCTCTCCTTTTCAAGATGGTTGTTCCCTTTGAGTTTGGAGATGAGGTTATTGTCTCCCTTGAGTATGAGAAGCTGACAGGTTTTTGTGAGCATTGTTCTCGTCTAACTCATGATGTGCGTGAGTGCCCAGAATTGAAGAAGGGAGCGGGGGAGCAGGTCGCGGAACAGCAAGTGGATAAACGGTTTGTTCTGAAACATCATCTTCAGGGTAAGCAAGGGGGATTCAAAAGTGAAGGTGGTTGGGAGAAACCAAGGAAGCATGTTAAGAGGGCTTTGGATTTCCAGGGTCACGAGGGTATGCACGGAGATGGGGGTGCTTATGGTTCCCGATATCAAGAAAGGTTCCAAGGTTCAACGTGGGGACAGAAAAAACAGTTTACAGCTGTGGAGTCTAGTGGCTCTGGTGGACAGAGAGGTTCGCAGATGCTAAGTGGTGAGTTAGAGGGACAGGTTCCTTCCTTCAATCTGAATCGAAAGGGTATGGGACCTGTGTGGCCAAAACCGTTGTATAAGGTCAAACAGGGGAGCGCGGTGAAACAGAATGCTGTTGCAAAGAGATCCCAAGAGGAAGAGGATGCGGTTGGGAGAGGTTCCACTTCTCAGGCTGTTACGGTTGCTCCGGAAGAGACTCTCACCGGATTGGTCAAGGAGGGAGAGGAGACTGGCTTTATGGAGGAGAATGATGACTTGTTGGAGGAGGGAGAATATCCCGAAGGTGATGATGCGGTTATACCTGATACTGAGTTGGGTAAGGAGGACGACACTCTCACCGAGCAGGGTACGGATTCACAGTCGGATATGACTGGTGATTCACAAGGTAAACCTCCTGTTTTAGTCTTGCCGGATTCGGTTTTGGGTCTTGTTAATAACGCTTTGGCTGATGTTAAGCTAGTGGATCCGGTAATACATAGGGTGAGACTTAATAGGCCTAATGTTAGAAAGGGTGTTAGTGGTTCAGGAATAGTTGCTAAAAATGTTGTTAGGACTTTGGCTTCTCCGGGGAAACGGTTATTGGCTAAGGCGTTATCTAAACCTGCAGGTGCAGGAAAAAAACAGAAGAGTCAGGGGAGGCAAGATATTCCCTTGAGAGGTAAACCAGCGGATGGTAGTCGTCAAGTCAAGAAAGGGACGGTGGCTCTCCCGAAACCACCGGCGCACACGTGAAGATCCTGAGTTGGAACTGTCAGGGCATTGGGGTTGATCTGACAGAGAAGTATTTGGGTGATTTATGGAAGCAACATCGACCAGACATTTTATTTTTATCAGAAACTAAGAAATGTTTTTCTTATTTGCAAAAGTTTCAGAATAAGTTTGGTTTTAATAATTTGTATACTGTTGAACCCTGCGGGACAAGTGGTGGTTTAGCATTATTTTACAAAGATGAAATAAAACTCTCAGTTCTTTATGATTGTGATCGCATTATAGATGTACAAGCTTTCTTTGGCCAACAATTAGTTTATATGTCTTTTATTTATGGGGATCCGGTCCCCCAAAATCGAGTAAAAGTATGGGATAAATTATCGGATATCGGGTCTTTCCGTGTTGATCCGTGGTTTATGATTGGTGATTTCAATGAATTGAGTGGTAATCATGAGAAAAGGGGAGGTGCTTTGCGTCCAGCCTCTTCTTTTGTGCCTTTTAATTCCATGATCCGACATTGTGGGATGTTAGAGTTTCCTTGTTATGGTGAGCATTTATCATGGAGGGGTAATCGGTGCAATAACCAGGTTGTTCGGTGCCGGTTAGATCGTGCTTTGGGTAATGAGGACTGGCAAGGTTTTTTCCCGAATTCCAAGGTAGACTATTTGGATATGATTGGTTCTGATCATTGTCCAATTTTGGCAACTTGTCTGAAGACACATATAAAACGGAATCGGCAATTCCGTTTTGACAAATGCTGGTTGGGGAAGGATGGATTATCCGGGGCAGTTGAGTCAGGTTGGAATCGTACTATAAATTTCCGGCCTACGGGCTTTGTGGATAAAATAAAGAATTGCAGGAATTCGATTTCTTGGTGGAGAAAGAATAATATTTTTTCTGGCCCAAGACTCATTTCGTCCTTAAAGGCGGCGTTACAGGAGGCGAAAATGGATGATTCAATTTCTCAGGAGGAAATTCGAGGTATAGAGAGGAAATTAAAAGAAGCATATCGGGATGAGGAGTTATATTGGCAACAAAAGAGTAGGAAGTTCTGGTTAAGGGTTGGGGATAAGAATACAAAATTTTTCCAAGCTTCTACTAAACAGCGTCGGGTAAGAAATAGGATCATTGGTCTTTTTGATACAGATAATGTATGGAATGAATCGGCTTCAGGTATGGAGAATATTGCTACAAAATATTTTGAGGACCTTTTTAGGAATTCAGATGCTCAAGGTGTGTCAGAGATGTTACAGGAGGTTACCCCTTTAATATCGGATACTATGAATAGAGATCTAATTCGGGATATTTCTGAAGCCGAAGTTCGGAAAGCTCTGTTTGCTATGCACCCGGAGAAGACACCAGGACCTGATGGTATGACGGCCTTGTTTTTTCAACGATTCTGGTCTTCCTTAAAAGGGGATTTAGTGGCTCTAGTCAGAGAGTTTTTCCGTTCAGGACGTTTTGACCCGTGTTTAAATGAGACGAATATTTGTCTTATTCCTAAAGTTGATCGTCCGCAGCGGATGGCGGAGTTTAGGCCGATAAGTCTTTGTAATGTGAGCTATAAAATTATTTCTAAGATCCTGTGTTTTCGGCTTAAGCGGTTTCTCCCATCTTTGGTTTCCGAAACTCAGTCGGCTTTTGTTTCGGGTCGTTTAATAACGGATAATATATTGGTTGCGCAGGAGATGTTTCATGGGTTAAATACTAATAATAGGTGCAAGTCGGAATTTCTGGCTTTCAAAACGGATATGAGTAAGGCTTATGACCGTGTAGAATGGGCTTTTTTAGAGGCAGTCATGGTTAAGTTAGGGTTTGATCGGAATTGGATCTCTTGGATCATGTGGTGTGTATCTTCGGTGTCGTATCAAGTTCTTCTTAATGGTCAACCCCGGGGTTTTATTAAACCACAGCGGGGTCTTCGTCAGGGGGACCCGTTGTCACCGTACTTGTTTATACTCTGTACAGAGGTTCTGATAGCGAATATCAAAAAGGCAGAACGGGAGAAAAAGGTAACGGGTATCACAATCGCCCGGGATAGTCCTACCATTTCGCATTTGTTGTTTGCTGATGACAGTCTTTTCTTCTGTAAAGCAGAGGCGACAGAATGTCAGACGGTCATGGAAATTATCAGGAATTACGGCAAAGCCTCAGGACAAGAGGTTAATTTAGAGAAATCATCTATAATGTTTGGCAAGAAGGTTCCTACTGAGATAAGGGATCAGTTGAAGTCAGTTATTGGTATTACCAAAGAGGGAGGTATGGGATCTTATTTGGGCATTCCTGAAAGCCTCCAGGGTTCAAAAAATAAGGTTTTTGGATATGTCAAGGATCGATTGGATGATCGTGTCAATGGTTGGAATGCAAAGCTTTTATCAAAAGGTGGTAAGGAGATTATGATTAAATCGGTGGCTTTGGCACTTCCCACGCATGTGATGTCCTGCTACAAATTGCCGCAAGAGTTGACATCTAAATTAACGAGTGCTATTTCCACTTTTTGGTGGAAATCCAACGATAAGGCTCATGGTTTACATTGGGTGGCTTGGGATAAACTATGTAAGGATAAGTGTGATGGGGGTCTAGGTTTCAGAGCCTTGGAACAATTTAATGATGCTATGTTAGCAAAACAGTATTGGCGTTTAATTCAACACCCGACGTCATTAATGGCGAGGGTTTTGAAAGGCCGATATTTTAGCAATAAACACCCGCTTATGGCCAAAAAACCTTCTAATCCCTCCTTTGCCTGGAGGAGTATTTTTTCAACGAAAGATTTAGTGGAATATGGAGCGCGATGGGCGGTAGGTTCGGGTAGTTCTATTTCGGTTTGGAGAGATCCATGGATTCCGGATATTAGACCACGTCCTGCCAATGGTCGGGGACGACTCTGGTTACCGAGCTTGATGGTGAACCACTTAATTAATCCTGTCACGAAGGATTGGCACTTGCCTACTCTAGAAGAGTTTCTGGATCCGGGGGATATACCGATTATTCGGCGTATGTCGGTCAGTAAGGTCCAGCAACGGGATCGGTTAGTATGGCATTTTACCAAGTCAGGGAAGTATACGGTTAAATCAGGTTATAGATTAGCCAGAGAACTGATGACGGAAGTCGAATACGGACCAACATGTATGGCCCTCAGGGCCCAGGTGTGGAAGCTGGATGTTCCCCCAAAGGTCCAACATTTTTTCTGGCAGATTGCGTCGGGCACCCTCCCAGTGCTCGAACGACTTGCGTATAGGGGTATCCGGTGTGATACACTCTGCAAACGGTGTGGGGCTGCACCAGAAACTATCAATCATGCTCTCTTTGAGTGCCCTCGCTCGCTCGATGTTTGGGAGTTGTCCCTAGTTTCGTTAGTCCCCGATGGCTTTCCATTTGCTTCAATTTATGCAAATTTAGACTTTATTTTNATCTTCTGGTAAAAAGAAATGACACGTAATTTTACATAGTAGTAACAACGTTCATAATTCCAAACTCATATAATCATAGTTTACTAAAAAAGAAAATCTAATGAGATGATAATGAGTTATAAAGAATGGACAAAAACATCACGATTTAATGGTGATAAGATTGTTCTTATCACTTAAACAAAAAAGGGACAGGGAGTTACAGGTGAAGTGTTCCTGGTCAAATTGAAACTTGGAAATATTAAAGTTCTTGAAATAGAAAGGTTTATTTTTAATTGAAAACGATATTTGAGAACTACACATCTTAAGTTGCCTTACAATCTACGCATCTTCTCTTTCTCTATCCTATTAAGAAAACTAAAAATAGCATTTTCTGATATTTGTTATATATATAAATATTAACCCCATTTATATAGAAGTGAGATATCAGATTTTTTTTTCTTTATAGTAGGTGAAACTCTTGAATTTAGGTACAAAATAATTGTTCGAAAGAAGAACTTGATAATACGAAAAAATTGACCAATTATTGG
>NC_025696.1:29795999-29813092 GCF_000633955.1 Camelina sativa
TTCAACACTTTCTTCTCTGCTACTGCCATTGGTGAGGTTGATCTCAACAAGATCGAGCCTTGGGACTTACCTTGTAAGTTTCACTACCTTATCTCTTCAAGAACCGTTCTTTGTTTCACTACCTTATACTCATGCATGAACCAATTGGTTCTGATCATATACATATGGTTGTTTTTGGTAAAACAGGGAAGGCTAAGATGGGGGAGAAAGAATGGTATTTCTTTTGTGTAAGAGACCGGAAATACCCAACCGGTTTAAGGACAAACCGGGCAACAGAAGCCGGTTATTGGAAAGCCACAGGTAAAGACAAAGAGATTTTCAAAGGGAAATCACTTGTTGGTATGAAGAAAACTTTGGTTTTCTATAAAGGAAGAGCTCCTAAAGGAGTTAAAACCAATTGGGTCATGCATGAGTATCGTTTAGAAGGCAAATACTCTATTGAAAACCTTCCCCAAACAGCTAAGGTAATACATAATAATAACATAAAGTGACTTTTTTGTGTTTTGTTTTTGTGGACTTGAAAGAAATTAATATCTTTGTTTGGTTGTTTGTGAATGTAGAACGAATGGGTTATATGTCGTGTATTCCAGAAACGTGCCGATGGTACAAAGATTCCAATGTCAATGCTTGATTCTCGCATTAATAACCGAATTGAACCTGCCGGTTTACCTTTGTTGATGGATTGTTCTCAACAAGACTCTTTCCCCGGTTCGTCCTCAACTCACGTGACCTGCTTCTCCGACCAAGAAACCGAAGACAAGAGTCTTGTCCACGAGTCCAAAGACGGTTCTGGTTCTCTGTTTTACTCTGATCCTCTGTTTCTACAAGACAACTATTCCCTAATGAAGATGTTGCTTGACGGTCAAGAAACTCAATATCCCGGTAGATCTTTCGACGGTCATAACCCGTCCGGTTTAGCCGGTGCGGAGGAATTGGATTGCGTTTGGAACTTCTGAGTTGTATAACTTCTGTTGTAGACTTCGTAGTCATGCGTTCGTGTGTGTGAATGAATATTCTTGTCACATTTTTTGTAAAAAAGGAGAAAAAATGCTAGAAAGTCAATTTTAGCTTTAGTATTTTAATTGTCTGTGTCCAAAAAAAAAAAAAAAAGCTTTAGCATTTTAATATATTCAATAGAATTTTTAATTTAATAATATCTTAATTTCTTTTGCCATGTATCCAAAGTTCCCAACTCAAGAAGCTAATTTAATATACATTTAGATAAATTTTGATATCCAAAACCAAGAAGCTAAACGTACAATATGACATTATTTAAATACTGGGGTGAAGTAATAAATTTAATTTATTTTTAAACTTTATTAAATTTGAAACTAGAGTAGTTAGAAGCCAAATTGGTTTACTGTTCTTCTCAATGAACATGTGTTAGGCCACCAACCAAAGAGTTGATACTATGACTTATGAGTATATTAACAAAAAAATTGAATGATCTTATCAATATTATATTGTTATGTCAAACTTCACACTGTTTAGGTGATCATCTTCTTTTCATACTACCTAAATGTTTCTCCCCCATTTCTAATTTAGACATTTTTCGTTTAGCAAAATTGTCTACATGAACTTGTGTGGTGGATCATGGATGCTATAGAGAAGCAAAAGAACATGTGTGAATTAGTTTATTCAACGCCACCAGTGTTAACTTATTTACATGAACAATACTCAACTTTATACCAACGTCCTCATCGGATAATATTATTATGTCCCCAATCTTCTTGCGTTCTACACTTCTACTGGCCATTTGATAACAAATTGCATATGCGCCTATAAATAATTTAAGATGGCCCTAGTCCACGGTTCTCTAATGTTTGTGATTTGTCAGTCTCACAATAATCTAATGATGCCGACTGATATAACACTTTTTTACGTTCTTATGTTTTGAAAACGTGATTTTGTTATTTTTTTACCATTATAAAATTTATAAGGATTGAAAACGGTCGAAATGACATTATAGCAGTCGGTCAATTCTAGTGTCTTAAAAACGTGATTTTATTACATTAGTATTATCAAGTTTTTATGTTATCGTATTTTTTTATTTAAAGATTATGCTATATCCAACAAGGGTGTTAAAAATATACTCCATGTAGAAAACATAAAAAGAAAACTATTAATCTTCTATACTAGTTTTTCGTTTTACCGTATTGTAATTTGAAAATTTTATTGATTATTGTTAATTGCACTCTCGATCACTTACTGTTTTACTATCAGTTTTAGGAGCAATCTTGAAAAAACGAGCCCAAGCAAAAAAATTAAAGACGAATATCGGATAATATTAAATTGAAGACAAATTTCAAAACATTAAAACAAATTGGGAACCTATTTGCAAAACAACAAAAAAAGAAAAGAAAAATACATACACATGTAGTGTGAAACCTACAAATTAAAAAAAAAAAAAAAAAAGGAAATTAGTTAGTAAAAAAAAAAAAAACTAGCTAGTGGAATTTACAACAGACTGTTCAAATATTTTAATTCAGTAAATGTTCGGTTATACGTTTGACACGTCATTTCATTTGGTTTCATTACAAACCGAACCGGCTAAAATCTAAACCGAACCGGAGGGAATAAAGAAGAAAAGAGTGAACCGGCTAAAATCTAATCGAAACCCTTTCTTCAGTCTTCTTCTTCACAATCACTTCCCCCAAATCTCACCGGTGACGCTTCCGTCGACAGGTAAAACTCGAAACCTTTACTCTCGTTAGAACTGCGTTTTATATCTCATTCGCTATGTGATCTAAACTTTTTAGGTTTCGAATCTCTGTTATTTCTTATGAATCTCGAAGTTACGATGTTATTATCTAAATATCAAATCATTCTTATAGATTTCACAATCATTTCTCTGATTTTAATGGAATCTTAATCGGGAATTTGTGAAATTAGGGTTTTTATTTTGGGGAAGAAGATGTTGAAGTTTCTATCAAAAGTAAGAATTGAGTTCAACACATTGGATCCAAGACTCGCGTCTTGTGTTGAGTTCTTGGCTCAGTGCAATGCACGGAAGGCCAAAGAGTCGAATCCCAATTGTCAGGTTTTGGTGAAACGTAGAACAGATGAGCAGCCGCCGCAGATCACTGTCACCTTTGTCAATGGCGTTGAGGAAGCTTTTGATGCAGCTGCAACATCTGCTCAGTCGATTCGAAAGATGATTCTCGATAAAGGTAATTATCTTGAGACAGAGCAGATGTTTCGTGAAGCCGGTGATCAGTGGCCTGTGCTTATCCCTGATGAAGAGATTCTCCAAGAGGCTCCTGGTGTTAAGGTCTGTCTCATTTTGTCTCATTTGAGTCTAGAAAGTAGAATACTTTGGAAACAGCATCATATGATGTTTAAGCTGATATGAATCAGTTACATTTCGAGCACTTTCTCTGTGTGTAGTATTTGCAGGTTTCTTACTGACCTTTGTATTCGTTGTGTTGCAGCCGAGATGTATAACTCAGTAGTGTTTTCTTTATGGGTAGAGTTTTCAGGTCTGTTACTGACCTTTGTGTCTGGTTTTATGGTGTTTTGCAGCCGAGAAAAGCAGAAGACAAGAAGTGATGCTGCTGCGTCATTGATATCTCTTGGTGTAATCTCATTGAATTGGCAAAACTAGCTTTTTGGAATGTTCACTCAGTACGCTGCAACTCGATATGTATCTCAAGCTTAGCTTTTTCTTTTTTATGTTTTGTTTCGGGTTTGGACAGAGATAGATTTGTATTGTTTCCTTGTTATGTGAACCAGAAATGGATGAACTTTTGATCAGGAACCACGCCTAAGACAATGCTGGTGGAAGCTCTAAGATTAAAATTATCAAAATCAGCACGTTCTTTTCAGTCTTTATTAATAAAAGCCAGCTTGAGTTTGGCATTGGCAATGATAGTATACATAACTTACACACATTAAATCCACGAGCACATAACACCAAAAGAGTTTCTTATATATTGTATAGACAACATGGCTATTAGAAAACGTATGTGAACATATTAACCCACTCCTCGTGCTTCACATTTGACCTCAAAGTAGATAAGTGATGAAATTTTACATTAAAAACTCTGCAAATACAACCCTATTAAAAACTCTGCAAATACAACCCTAAACCGTTAAAGGTTATTAACAAATCTACCTCACCTCTATTATAGTGGAAAAAATTGGGAAAACTATTGTAGATGGTCTAAGGACTATTTCCTGATGGATATGCCCATCAGTTCCAAGCTGTTTTCTTGTAGTGCAAGAAAAGTTCAACATAAATCAATCTCCAAATGCGCAGGACAATACTTAGGATAATCAGCCAAAATAGAACAAGCCGACGTTAACAGCCAAAATAGGACAATCAGGTATATGATATACAAAACCTCGAATAAAAGCAAAGAATGCTTCAGCAAAGAAATTATTTAGATAAACAAATAGTTACTAACCAGTGTAGATCTGATACCATGAACTGTGAGAGCTTCATGAGCTTGATATAAAGAGCCAACACCATTACCCCCTTCCGTAAGCCGGATAAGATCATCGGCTATCAGGTATTCATCCATGGCCATTATACCATGAAGCTTCAACAGAGCTTCAAACTGCCGAATTTAAGCATGCGTCCAACAAGTAGAATATCTTTGTTGGATCGTTGTAGACTGAAGGATGCTGGGATCGATTATTCTCCAAGAACGGCGAGTCAGAATTGTAACACAGGAGCGGAGAGCTGTAACACATGGATGAACATATTTTCCAACCTTCCATCCATCCAATTTGATTCCTAATATGTTTAAGTTATATTTGTTTTTTTAACGTTGTTTGTTTTGTTTAGTGTTTAAGATTGTATAATTGTATTTTGATTAGAAATTTTAGTACTTCATCGGAGGGAAAAAATTTTGTAACTAAAAAATTTAAATTTTAAATTGTATTTGTTTGTTAATTTTTTTTTTTAGTTTTTTTTTTACATCTTTTTTTTTTAGTTTTGTTAGTGTTTAAGATTGTATAATTGTATTTTTATTGTTACTTCTAGGATTTAACTTGCGGAATACCATGGTCTCCTTAACATGGCTGTGAGTAAACTCTGTAATATTCAAATCTTGATGCATATATTTGAATTTTTATTTTTAAACCAGTTTTTAGTGTAGGTGATTAAATTGTTAATATCTTCTACACTAAGTTGCTCTTTTATTCACATCATCGAGGAATGGATGGAGTGCAGTTCACAATATTTTGTATTATGCAGTACACATGATGAATATTTTTTCATTATAAAGGAGCTAATTATTATAAGTATGGTGAATACAACGTATAAAGATTCTGCACGTTAGTTAATCCAAAAAATTATATGTTCGTCATAGAAATTTTTTGTCTTTCTCTATGTTCTTCATAGAAATGTTAATAGCTAGAAAAAATGATTTTTACCAAATCTAAAAAACTAAAAATGCTAGAAAGGAACAAATAATTAAACTTCAAACGCATAAGACGGCAACATATCACTTCATCTTCTCAATCTTCACATTAACAATAATACCCTTCAGCTTTCAATGTCTCCATCTTTTTATTACAATTCTGACATCTAAAGTAATACCATATGAAGTTTTGAGTGTAGAAAGTAGAAAACTTTGGAAACAGCATCATATGAAGGTTAACCTGATCTGAATGGTCTAAATCAGTTACATTTCAAGCATTTTCTATGTGTGTAGTACTTGCGGGTTGGTTAATGACCTTTGTATTTGTTGTGGTGCAGCCGAGATGTCTAACTCAATAGCATTTTCTTTATGTGTAGAGCTTTCAGGTCTGGTTTTATGGTGTTTTGCAGCCTAGAAAAGCAGAAGACAAGAAGTAATGCTGCTGCATCATTGATATCTCTTGGTATAATCTCATTGAATTGGCAAGACTAGCTTTTGGGAATGTTCACTCAGTACGCTGCAACTCAATATGTATCTCAAGCTAAGCTTTTTGGTTTCGGGTTTGGACAGATAGATTTGTTTTGTTCTTTGTTTATTATGTGAACCAGATATGGATGAACTCTTTTGATCAGGAACCATGGCTAAGACAATGCTCGTGGAAGCTCTAAGAATAAAAACAAGTTTTATGGGCAAATAATATCAAATCATTATCTCCGTTTTTATTTTTATTTAGAAAGGCCAGTTTGAGTTTTGGCTTCGATAGTATACATAACTTACACATTGAATCGACAAGACGAGCACATAACAGCAAAAGAGTTTCTTGCTTATATATATTGTACATACAAAATCTCAATTAAAAAACGTATGTGCATATATTAAACCAGTCCTCGTGCTTCGTATTTTACCTCTCTTCCTTTCTAGGAGCATTAGGATTACCCATCATGTCCATCATCATTTTCTCAGGTGAATCTTCCCAATTCGTAAATGTTTTCAAGTCGATCTGCAGATAAACAAACATGTCATATCTGGAAACCTTTGTGCATTGCATCATAGATGTTATGCTCTTTTTTGTGTGTGTTATTTTTACCTTTCGACGTTGGTTGGTGAAAAGCTCTTCTCTTTTCTGGTATGTTTGTTGAATTTCCCTTGCCTTATTTCCACCTAACCCCCATGCTTCAATATCTAAAACCAAAGCCTCTACTGGTAAATAGCCCTGCACAAAAACATTTAGTAAGAGATGTTATTAAGATCCAAGAGCACAAAATTTTACCAGCATTGAGATTTGGTCTTTCTGGAATCAAGATGCTTGAGGTTTACCTGGTTTGGGAAAAGAGAGCCTGACTGGTAAGATTTATCAACTGCATGATGACGGACTGTGATTTTAGCAAAGTCTTCATCAATGAAAATTCTCTCGTTTCCAAGAGTTCCACCGAATCCAATTCCAACAGGTTTAGGGTGTGCATCGTAGACTCCACCAGCGGGATGCAGATGGCTATACGCAAAGTTTTTCTCCTTGCCTGAAGATTAGCACAATAGTATGAAAGACTGGACTAATGGAAAAGCAAGTGTGCAGAAGAAAATTTTCGATTAGTGAAGTACCAGAAGATGAGAATGAGTGGAAGACTGGACTTATGGAGAACAAGTTCCCTGTGCTTCCATAAAATGCATCTTTGTTTTCAAAACCTTGCTGCAAGATTGCACCAATGACCCACTTCCTCTCGCTTGAAGTACCCTTATGTTCGACTTCACAGCTTGCAGAAATGATCACTAGTACTGGAGCATGATAGCCTTGAACATTGGACCACAGTCGATTCATGCCTTTCCCATGATAGTATGAGCTGAAAGAGAAACGAACATAACGTAAATACATTGCAGAGACAGAATGTTCAAAAAACAAGTTGATGTACACAAAATGGCAATTTTAAATCACATGAAAGACAAATGAAAGATAAACAAGTTGCTCAGAAGTAAGGTAGTGAGAGATACCGGTATAGAAGATTATTTGTTTCATCACTATTGCAAGGAAAGTATGAGCTCAAAATCTCCTCGCTTATTGCACTTTTGCTCGTCAAAGAAATCGCCCATGCCCTTCCACATGTTAGAAGGGTATTTTCACTTGTCTTGGGCGCAGAATCATCTACAGCAGTAGACTTTGAAGGTCCAGATCCATCCTGTAAATTCATCAATCCAAACTTCACATCTCACAGCTTTCTTTTAGAACTACAATACCATTTAATACATACACCAATGCAAAGCAGCAAAGTAAAGAGAGAATACCTCAACGTTTTGAAGCCTCGAATTACAAAAGTGAGAAAGGCACTCAGTGAGACTAGGAACTGTTGTCAAAGCCCACGTTAGGAATTTCCCAATAGGAAGTTCGAGTTCTAATCCAGAAACATCAGTCTCCCATACATCAAAACTGTTTCCAGATTCAGGTTCAACACAAGACACCAGTGCTGATAGAATCAAATGACTTATATCCGGAAGAAACAAAGACCCTTTCATTTCAGCAGCTTTAGAAGTCCGACCATCCCACGACATTGTCCAACACAACCAAAGAAACACAAGCAACTCTGAACTCGAAATCGACCCGCTAATCTTACAATCAGATTCATCAGATTCAAACTCAAGCTTTGGAGAAAAGCCTGCATCTTTAGCTGTCACATAGTAAACTCTCAACAAAGTATTGAAAGACATCGAAGATGACATCCTCCCACAGCATTTGACATAACCACTAGCAAACTCAACCCAACTCAATCCTTCTTTGTCAGGTACGAAGAACAAATCTACTAAAGACGATCCTAAACACTCCAACAATCTGGGAAACGAGTCTGGAACTTTTTGCCCTCCTTCAGAAGTAATTGAATCGTAGCTCAAACCAAAACTTTTCTACAAGAAGAGAAAATCAAAACTGATCTCAGATTCAAGTAAAGATCCAATTTTCAGAACCCTAAGTTAGATCATTCACGATTCAATTACAAACCCACGAAAGTATATACCTTGAAGGATTGAAAAGGAACTGTATTGGTTTGAGAATCGACGAGCTTTGAGAAGGAACGTTGAAGCAGAGGAAGAGCTCCGGTTGAAGCGGCGAGGCTTTCGATTTCTCGTTTCTCAGATGATTCTTTGTTGTCTGTTGAAGATGAAGCACCCATAGTGGTGGTGAAGATGATGATCGGAGAAGATTCAAAAATCCGAAATTGGAAAGACCACAAAAGAGATTTTTCAGAAACTGGAGTCCATGATTGATTGATCTATACGAAGAAACAAATAGACATTTTTGAACAGTTCCATACAGATATTTCACGATTCGCCTCGCCACGTATGGGGATTGATCCGGTTCCGGTTCGGGATAAAATCAGAACCGGACCTGATCATTTTAAACCGAATTCTCCAACTAAATTTTGGATGATAGAGGTTGGTTGGGTTCAGATATTTTGGACACACACCAAAATCCCTATTTAAGTGATTACTTGTTTAGGTAAGGATTAAATTAACAGGTTAAAATGGTTAATTTGAGGATTTTTTAAATAATATTTTGGATGATTTTCAAAATTTCAGTTATTCAAACACATCATTTATCTTATACACAAATTATCTAGCCAAATTTTGATATTGTTCGTACTACTTTTTTTTATATATGATTCTGGTATAGAAACAAAAATGATATGTTTGCAGGTTTCCAAACTTTGTATTTGACACTCTTTTTTCCGAGATTTTAAAAAATGGTATTAGTTGAATTCTTTTTCAAAATTAAATACTTGATATTTTCAAGTTCGAAAAAACAAAACTATAATAGGTATTTGTCTCAAAAATACTATTTTTTTTTATAAATCTTTCTCATACTATTCACTAAATTCACAAAACAAATGGAATTTTGGTCTAAATAGATTATTAGTTAAGGGTAGGTGCAATGGAATCACAAATGCTGTGCGGTAGTTGAAAATCTGTTGCTACGATATTCACAATACATATCTTTCTCAATCTGATCGTAAATTTGGATTCTCGCTCACTTCTACTATTTTGTATTTTATTGATTTGATTATTGTTTTTCTCTAAACTATTTTATCACGTTTAAAAAATTGATAAAAGTATATGTTAAATGTTGTGATCAGATTTACTTTTGAGCAAAATAATGTATTTATCAATTTTACTTTCAATATTAGTCTAAAATTAAATATTATTTGAGAAAGACAAGTTGAAATTAAACCGACTAAGGAAAAACCAAACCAAATCATAATTAAACACTCTTACACGTCTTAAACATTTAATTATCAAATCGTAAAAATATTAAACGTTTTACCTGAATCAAAGTAAAACCCAAAGGATATCCAAAGTACCCAAAATATAATTAAATGATTAAAAATATTAATTATATATTTAAATGTATTAAACTTTTTATAAAAAAAGTCGAAATTTCAAAATCAGCATGAATTCATAATGTAACTTAAATAAATATAATCACAACCGGCCATATGTTTTATGAAGCTACAAACGATCTGAAAAAATGTCACTTTGCATATATCTAGAATAATATAGTAGGATGATTAATCAAACCAAATATAAAATTGGATATGTTTAACAAAAATAACTACAGTTCTAAAACATCATAGATAAAAGTTGAAAACAGGCCTGTTTCTAGGGGTGGCCCGGTGGGGGTGGCAAAGGGTCAGAATTCTAAGTCTCCAAATAAAGTTTAGTTATAAAAAATTAACACAAAGAGATCAATTCATTAGAAGGATAAAGGATTTATCTCCGTTGTGTTTATCTCCAGCCCAATCAAATAGTTAGTTAGTAAGCATCGATATTTGAATTGTTCTAAGTCTTTGTAGACGTCATGCATGGATTTTTGATAGGAAAACAACATCTCCATTGACAAAATCACAATAAAAAAACATAAAAATATGTAAGAAACATGAATGCTGTCATAAAGGCTTCTGGATTTTATAGAAACTCTCTATTTTGCTATGTCACTATTCTGTTACAAATTTTCAGTCTATCTTAATTGCAGAAATAAATCATATGGATCAAAACAACGATAATTAGTTTCGTCAGCATGAGTTCTGGCTACATATTGGTCACCAATTTGTTACTAAATTTTACTTTTAGCTTCTAACACATTCCAAAATTTCTCACAGATCTTATTACTAGCAAAACTGCGATAACTATAAAAAAAAATTATTAGAGACTTTGTCATACACAGTCATGATCATACATATTACCAACCACTGGCTTAATTTTTGTTTTCTTCTATGCAACACATGAATTGTGAAGACGGGTCTTTTGGTTGACCAAATTATGTGTTTTAAACCATGCATGGCTACATTTTTCTGGTTTTCTTTTTAATCTACAAACACGAATCAAACTAAGGATTGGTTCAACATTATTGGGAACCATGGGGCGGAAACTTGTTTTTAAACCCCTTATTCAAAATTGAATCTAAAATCGAACTGCATTCGGAGATCCAACCCTATCTAGTAAGCCGACCCTGATCGAACCAAACCTTTTTATTTACCAAATGGAACTGAAAAATTCGACATCACTCTTCCATTTCCAGATTACTAGAAAATTCGGACTAACTAAACCAAACCAATCATATATGTTATATGTATAAAACCTTATAATCATTAAGAAAACCCACTGAACTATTTTGTTTTTTTTTTGTTTGTTTTGTTATAAGATTTTAGTATATGTTCCGGTCAATACATTAATCTCACACGATGGATCAGGATCAGTGGACTTTTGTTGAATAGTGAATGTTCATGTCTTTGAATGAATATATTAACACTTGATTCGTTTAACCAGTCCAAAGTCACTACATTATTCTAAAATGAAAATCTCATGCACTAGCTTAGTACTAGTTTTCTTAATAAAGAATAAAAGTTGAATCAAAGTATAACTCCTACAAAAAGAATATTCTATACCACACATTTATTATAAATGATTACATAATTAATTTGACAGAAACGTACAAAAGGAAAAAAAAACAAACCAAACATGGTTCTGCAGTCGTCAACGCGCGGAGCCAGCTCATGACCCAATACAAAACGCGGTTTTCAGTTTTTTTATTTATCTAATTACATCAACACTGTAGCCGAATTCGATGACTTCAATGTCACCCTTTGACTTCTCAATACCTCTATAAGTTACTCACGTTCTCGTATCACTTCCCATGCATCTTCTAAACAAACTCTATCTACTATCTCAAAAACACACTTCAAATCTTATCTAAAAAGGAATAAAAATGGGTTTAGTCCGATCACTTTGTTCGTTCATAGTCTTCCTTAGTTGTCTCATCGCGGTTTATGGCCAAGGTACGAGGATTGGGTTCTACTCGACCACGTGCCCCAATGCCGAGACGATTGTTCGGACCGCAGTGACATCTCACTTTGGTTCAGATCCACGAATTGCACCCGGGTTATTGAGAATGCATTTCCATGATTGCTTCGTTCAAGGTTGTGATGGTTCGGTGCTTTTAGCGGGACCTAACTCTGAAAGAACCGCTGGTGCAAACACTAACCTCCGTGGTTTCGAGGTCATTGACGATGCCAAGAGGCAACTCGAGGCGGCATGTCCTGGTGTTGTCTCTTGTGCTGATATTTTAACATTAGCGGCTCGTGACTCCGTTGCCCTCGTAAGTAAATTAATATACTAATACAAATAGCATAACATAATTTGTCTATAAATTTTTTTATAAACATACAACATTAAGTTGATATGGTTATCTCTATAATTGAATTGGTAAAACCGAATACGTAAACTTTTGTGTGGCTTTGCATGGGTGCATATATATATATAGACGCAAGGACAAAGCTGGCAAGTCCCAACGGGACGTAGAGATGGACGAGTTTCCTTGGCAACGAACGTTAACAATCTCCCTTCTCCAAGTGACCCCGTAGCCATTCAACAAAGGAAATTTTCCGCTTTTCGCCTTACCACTCGCGATCTAGTCGCTCTTGTTGGTAAGTAATTTTACAAATATTACCTTTTAGAAATAAGAATAGACCAATATAGTAGTTTGGATCGGTGGAGTCTTTAGATTGGACATAAGACCAAATCTACCAGTCTACCACGCTCAAAATCATTTTTTTCCTTATAATATAAATGATATGTAGGAGTGTTCGTTCAATCCATGTTTGTTTCTCTTATTCGAACCTTTTTTTTTCGGTTTTTAGAATATGATTACTATAAAAAAAAAGAATATGATTACTAGCTATAAGCTACAACAAATGACACAGTATGGACCAATTCAATTATATAATAATTATTAAACTGAATATGAATATGTATGATTTTGTAGGAGGACACACGATAGGAACAGCTGCATGTGGGTTCTTCACGAACAGAATATTCAACTCGACCGGAAACACAGCAGATCCAACCATGGACCAAACATTTGTACCAACACTTCAAAGACTTTGTCCCCAAAACGGAGACGGATCAGCTCGTGTGGATCTTGACAATGGAAGTGGAAACACATTTGACACATCCTTCTTCAACAATCTCAGCCGTGGTAGAGGAATTCTTCAATCCGATCACGTTCTTTGGACTAATCCCACTACAAAATCCATAGTGCAAGAGTTCATGGCTTCAAGCAGCAACTTCAATGTTCAGTTCGCGAGGTCAATGGTTAAGATGAGTAATATTGGTGTGAAGACAGGGAGAAGTGGAGAAATTCGTAGGGTTTGCTCTGCTGTTAATTAATCATTGATTAAGGTTTTTATGGCTAATTTATTTGAATGATTGATTTGTTAAGAGTTTGACTTTATTTTTTAAAATGTTTAAACCGATTGATTAGAAAGCAATGAGAGAACCCAAAAAAGTGGGTTGCTCATACTTGTATCCCATTTCTTTCTGTTTGATTTGGTGGAATAAATAAAGTTTTAGTTTCAAATTTTCATCTACATTGATGAAGAAATCAAAAAAGAAAACTGTTGTACCCACGATTTGTCATCTCGAACAATAGGCAAGAAGGCCTAGGTCGGGCTTGTCTAATGGGCCAAGAGCGTATTACTGATCGGCCCATCAGGCCCGGAGAAAGGAAGAGAGCGCGGAGATGCTTCGTGTTGGTCAGCTCGCAACTCGGGTCCGGTCAAAGATTCCCGCATTCAAGAGGATTAATTAGACCGCGCAAATCGTGCCCTATTAATTGTGCATTGATTGGGTAATAAATTGGTTAGTATAAATATGTAAGGGGGGTGTCACTTGTAAGGGATCCAAGATTTTTCCGAAAAACAGCAATACAAATTCAAATACTCAAAAACTCTTTCAATTCAGTTCGGAACTACTTAACGGCGATAAGCTCCTCCACATTTAAATCACTTCGGAAGGAGAAGCTCGTTTTCAGTCGCCACATTTGGTGTTAGAAGGAGGGGAGTTATCGCCTGACTCTCATTAGTTCCGATTTCATACACAAACACACTCCACACAACCACCGCTATGGCAACCAGCTCTCCCAATCAGGTCTGCGTTGATTTTACCGACCAGAATAAGGCGTGCCCCAAAGACAGCTTTCCACTACCGCATATCGACCGGCTAGTTGAGTCCACTTCGGGTCACGAGCTGATGTCTTTCATGGATGCTTTCTCTGGCTACAACCAAATCCTTATGAACCCGGACAACTAGGAGAAGACTGCATTCATTACGGACCGCGGGATTTACTGCTACAAGGTGATGCCTTTTGGGTTAAAAAATGCGGGAGCAACTTACCAGAGACTAGTGAATCGAATGTTCGAGCATCAACTCGGAAAGACCATGGAAGTCTACATCGATGACATGCTGGTAAAATCAATGGAAGTTAGCTCGCATCTCGCTGATCTGAAAATCTGCTTCGACATCCTGAATCAGTTCGGGATAAAGCTTAACCCCACGAAATGCACCTTTGCAGTCCCATCAGGGGAATTTCTGGGGTACATCGTCACAGAAAGAGGAATTGAAGCGAACCCAAGGCAGATTAATGCTTTCCTGTCTATGAGTTCTCCTAGGACCTTGCGCGAGGTGCAACGCCTTAACGGACGGATCGCAGCTCTCAACCGCTTCATTTCTCGATCTACGGACAAATGCCTCCCTTTCTACCAGCTGTTACGGAAAGGGGAAAAAATTTCTTATGGGATGCGAAATGCGAGGAGGCGTTCGCTCAGCTCAAAGCCTATCTATCTGAACCACCGGTCTTGGCTAAGCCTGAGTTCGGTGAGCCGCTCTTTCTTTACGTCGCCGTATCGGACAGTTCGGTCAGTGGAGTCTTGGTTCGTGAGGAAAGGGGGGAGCAGCAACCAATTTTCTATATCAGCAAGTCATTTACTGGGGTAGAGTCCAGGTACCCTATGATGGAAAAATTGGCCCTAGCAGTAGTCACTTCGGCAAGAAAACTGCAGCCTTACTTCCAGTCCCATACAATCATAATCCTGACGACGCAACCACTACGGACGGTATTACATAGTCCGAGCCAGTCCAGGAGGCTAGCTAAATGGTCTGTCGAGTTGAGTGAATACGACATCGAGTTCCGGACCCGAACTTGTGCAAAGGCGCAAGTGCTGGCTGATTTCTTGATCAAACTCCCACTAGCCTCTTCGGTTAGCAACAATGTCGAAGCCCCATGGACGTTGTATGTCGATGGCGCTTCTTCCAAGTCGAGAACAGGAATTGGGGTCCGCCTCACTTCCCCTACAGGCAAAGTGATCGAGCAGTCATTTCACTTGGCTTTCATTGCGTCCAACAATGAAGCCGAGTACGAATCCTTCCTTGCTGGTTTACGCCTCGCAGTAGGGATTGGCGTCCGAAAACTCCGAGCTTTCTGCGATTCACAGCTGGTCACCAACCAGTTTTTGGGGGAGTGCGAGACAAAGGATGGTCGTATGGAGGCTTATTTATCCACAGCTCGGGAACTAGTCACTAAGTTCGAGGATTTTGAAATCACTAAGATCCCACAAAGTGTAAACTCCGCTGCGGACGCTTTAGCATCTTTGGCGTCTACTTCGGATCCCGCGACGACCAGGATTATCCCCGTCGAAGTTATCCAATATCCGAGCATTCGACTAGAAAACTCAAACGTCGTCACCCGGGCAATGAAAAAGCAGCTGGCCGCAGAGGAGGCAGCTCGCAAGACGTCTGCGGACTCTTTGCCACCAAAGGACCCAGCCCCCGTTATGCCTACTCCAATGGACGTTCACCCACCTCTGGCAGAGCTAGACGCGAGTCAAATTCCGGAACCGGCAAGCTTACCGGTTGCCAATCAAGCTGTTATCCCACATGCTACTTCGAGCGGCACGAATTCTAACAGCTGGGGGGCAGATGACTGGCGGAGCCCGATCTGGGCTTACTTGGAAAAAGGGGAACTCCCAGCCGACAAATGGGCAGCTAGGAAACTCAAGGTTGTCAGTGCGCGGTACTGCGTTCACAACGGAATACTTCTACGCCGAAGTGTAGCTGGTCCGTATCTAACATGCGTGGCTGGTAGTGAGCCTGCGATGCTAATGCGAGCTGTTCACGATGGTCTCAATGGAAATCACTCCGGAGGTCGGACTCTGGCTTTCAAAATCAAAAGGCAAGGTTACTTCTGGCCTACCATGGTCACGGACTGCGAAAGATATTCTCGAGCTTGTGAGAAGTGTCAGAAGCACGCCCCGTCAATTCATCAACCTGCCGAGCTCCTGTCTTCGGTGTCTTCGGTGTCCGCACCTTACCCATTCATGAGATGGTCTATGGATATCATCGGTCCATTACATCGAGGACCAGGAGGAGTTCAGTACGTGCTCGCTCTTACCGACTATTTCTCCAAGTGGGTAGAAGCGGCAGCCTATGCGAAAGTAACAAGTGACGAAGTGGAGCAGTTCGTGCTTAAGAGCATAATCTATCGGTATGGCGTCCCGTGTGAAATCATCACGGACAATGGTCCACAGTTCATCTCCTCGAAGTTCGAAGAATTCTGCGCGAAGTGGAAAATTCGACTCAGTAAATCAACTCCTCGTTACCCACAAGGTAATGGGCAAGCCGAGGCGATGAATAAGGTCATACTTGCCAACTTGAAGAAACGGCTCGATGCTCGCAAGGGGCGCTGGCCGGACGAACTTCAGGGCGTCCTCTGGGCGATCCGAACAACACCTCGTCGGGCCACTAATGAGACACCTTTCTCCCTGGTTTACGGAGTTGATGCCGTAGTCCCAGCCGATATAGAAGTGCTCGGAATCCGTACCTCGCTAAATCCACTCCGAGCTGAGGAGAATGAAGAATTCCTACAGGATACTCTCGATACAATCAACGAGCGTCGGGACCAGGCCTTGGTTCGGATCCAGAATTACTAGAATGCAGTAGCTCGGTACTATAACTCCAAAATCCGAAGCAGACCCTTGGCAGTTGGCGACCTAGTCCTCCNTGAGGAGTTACCTTCGAAACCTTCTCATCCGCCTCCTCTTCGTCAGCTTTCAGGAGTCCGAGCTCGGCCTCCATGTCTTGGATCTCTCCTCTAGCGATCTCCTCGATCAGCATCCGGTTCGCCCTAATCTCAGCAGCNTAATTCTTTGCACCTTAAACTCTTTTACAGTTAATTTATTTGTATCAAACTACGATTTAGCTTGATCCCGATAAAGGTACGTAGGCAGCCCACTTCGGGTCCAGCTATCCATATTAATAAAATTTAAAGTTTTCTTAAACTTTTTTATTAATAATGGTTTCTCAAAAAAAAAAAAAAAAAAAAAAAAAAAAAAAAAAAAAAAAAAAAAAAAAAAAAAA
>NC_025696.1:29813815-29826136 GCF_000633955.1 Camelina sativa
TCTTCGCAGGTCTAAACCGAAGTTTTCACTTCGTACTCAGCTTTACTTTAAAGCTTAACGTTGCGAAAACTCTAAACCGAAGTTCTTACTTCGTACTCCACTTTACTTAGTAAAGTCAAAACTTAGTTTCTTATCTAAACCGAAGTATCCACTTCGTACTCAACTTTACTTATTAAAGTTGGGGTGTCATCTTTTCGAACTACTTAACCGAAGTTCTTACTTCGTGTTTATTCCTGCTCATATCATCTTTTAAAACAAAAGATTGCGGAAATTAAGTTCGCATTTAAGATGACAGAACAAAAAAAATTTTTGGAGTGGTCACCACGACTAAAACACTCCAAAACAAGTCTGAAAATAAGTACTACAAACAGGGGGCAACCCGTGCCAAAACAACCCCAGAACGAAAACTAAGGATTAGGAAGAACGGGATCAGACGCCGCTTCGGATAGGGCCAAGCCCATCTCTGCGAGCTCCTCTTCCGGCCTGGTGTTCGCCAGAAAATTGTCCATTCCCTGCTTTGACATTTGCCCGAGATTACTGCCGGACTCGTCGATTGTGACGCTTAGCGGGTTCTCGCTGCACAAGAGATCGGGTGTATCCGCCAAAAGATCTGAGAATACTGAGAGGTCGAGGTCACGAGGAGTTACCTTCGAAACCTTCTCGTCCGCCTCCTCTTCGTCAGCTTTCAGGAGTCCGAGCTCGGCCTCCATGTCTTGGATCTCTCCTCTGGCGATCTCCTCGATCAGCATCCGGTTCGCCCTAATCTCAGCAGCTCGGACCTGAAGCGGAGCTAGCTTCTCCCTCTCTTCGAAGGTGACCCTCACCTCCTCAACCAGAGGACGGAGAGTCCGCCTCATTGCCTGCCTCTCCTCCCTTCGCACCCTCTCAATCTCGCAGTTGTTGCCAGCTTCGAGTAGCTGATTGCGGAGCTCGATCTCGTGCAACCTGTTCTTGGCCGCCTTCGCATCCTCCGCCGCTTCGAAGTAAAGGTCCCCCGCCTTCTTCAGTTTGTCTCGGAGGTCTTTGTTGGCAACCCCAAGGTCGAGTACCTCTATTTCAGCCTTCTTCATCCGCGCTCGGATTTGTTCGGCTTTCGCTACGGTGCTAGCATTCTCAGCCTCCAGCCTGGCGTACTCTTTTACCTGGGCTTCCAGGTCAGCGATCCTCTCTTGAAGAAGGTTCACCTCGGAAGAGGATGGGGAGACGAACAGCTGGTCCTCATAGGACGCCACCGAGGAGTTGAACTCGATCATAAGCTGAAAAATTCAGCTCGTCAAAAACGGATAAAATGATAGATAGAAACAGAAATAAAGACCAAAGGATGTTTACCTCGCCGATTTTGTCCGCAAAGCGGAAGAAGTTCGCACGATTGACCTCGGTCATGTCAGCAAATGCCGGGATCCGAACTCCGGGCCGAATGTAGCTCCTCATTAGATCGGCTGGGGAAGCAGGGGGGACTGAAAGATATTTGAGCAAGTCATTTCAGTCATCAACTATCGAACAATCAAAGGTATAAAATTAAGAGCATCTCAGAAAAATTTTTACCTCGGGCGAAAGGGCGTTGTTCCTTCAAAGGGTTTCTTCCAGAGGAGTCTCTGGAGTCTTTAGGCGGTGGGGCCTCCTTAGATCTCCTCTCCGAGGAGGGACCCCTGTCTTTCGAGCTAGAACTACTTCGCTCATCCCCTAATGGGCCAGTCCGGGCTCGCCCCTTTTCACGAGAAAAAGAGGCGGTCTCAGGCTCCTTCCTCTTCTTCGATGAATCAGTTTGCTGAGAGGAGGCCTCAGTAGAGGTTTTCTTCGGCGCTGGGGGGGGGGAAGCAGCGACCTCCCGTGGCTCGTCGCTAGAATCAGCAATGACAATCACGGGAGCAAGTCATTTCAGTCATCAACTATCGAACAGTCAAAGGTATAAAATTAAGAGCATCTCAGAAAAATTTTTACCTCGAGCGAAAGGGCGTTGTTCCTTCAAAGGGTTTCTTCCAGAGGAGTCTCTGGAGTCTTTAGGCGGTGGGGCCTCCTTAGATCTCCTCTCCGAGGAGGGACCCCTGTCTTTCGAGCTAGAACTACTTCGCTCATCCCCTAATGGGCCAGTCCGGGCTCGCCCCTTTTCACGAGAAAAAGAGGCGGTCTCAGGCTCCTTCCTCTTCTTCGATGAATCAGTTTGCTGAGAGGAGGCCTCAGTAGAGGTTTTCTTCGGCGCTGGGGGGGGGGAAGCAGCGACCTCCCGTGGCTCGTCGCTAGAATCAGCAATGACAATCACGGGAGCAAGTCATTTCAGTCATCAACTATCGAACAGTCAAAGGTATAAAATTAAGAGCATCTCAGAAAAATTTTTACCTCGAGCGAAAGGGCGTTGTTCCTTCAAAGGGTTTCTTCCAGAGGAGTCTCTGGAGTCTTTAGGCGGTGGGGCCTCCTTAGATCTCCTCTCCGAGGAGGGACCCCTGTCTTTCGAGCTAGAACTACTTCGCTCATCCCCTAATGGGCCAGTCCGGGCTCGCCCCTTTTCACGAGAAGAAGAGGCGGTCTCAGGCTCCTTCCTCTTCTTCGATGAATCAGTTTGCTGAGAGGAGGCCTCAGTAGAGGTTTTCTTCGGCGCTGGGGGGGAAGCAGCGACCTCCCGTGGCTCGTCGCTAGAATCAGCAATGACAATCACGGGAGGAATCAGCGGGCCACCAGGAGCCCTGGCTGATTATGTACCAAGCTCGGAAGAGCCAGTTGGAGGCACAGAAGTCCCGCTCACCTCGGGAACGGAGGAGCCGGAGGAATTCTTGTTAGAAATGCGAACTTTGCCTTCGGCGAGGGCCATCGCCATCTGTTTCTTTGCCTCTTTTTCGGCAGCTTGGCACGCCCTTTCTTCCCTGTAATTCATCTCCGAAACGCTCAAGGGGGTGGAACAAACGAGAGAACGCCTTCCGAGCCTCGCCGTGGACTCTCTGATCCTTTCGCAAGAAAAAGAATCCCAAGCGATCTGTCCCTGGCTGCAGAACCTCGAGAAGAACTCTGCGAATGTGGGGCAAAGCAATCCGCGCTCGAAGTGATCTGAAAAAGAAACAGTTAAAAGGTGAGACGGAAAGTCAAGCAACACTTAACTTGGACCTAGCAAGGAACTCCATTCAACCGATTTTCGAAGTCCACTTCGATACGTGCAAACTCACGCGGTGGCTGAAAGTGAGCTCGTTAACCGGGAAGAAGAAATGGGACTTCCGCCACTTTTCATCCTTCTCGGGCAGGTCGTCAAAGACCTTTAGCCCGGCAAGCGGGCTTACGTAAAGCGTGCCTTTGGTACGACCAGTCTTCACCGTGTACACCTAGAGGAAGTCGGCCAACGACAGCTGGTAGTTGAACTCCTCCCCCAGAGTTTGAAGGCACAATACAGTCCGAACAAAGTTGGGGCACATCTGGGGAAGAGCGAAGCCCAGTTCGAACATCATCTTCACAATGAGTTCGGGAAGGGGGAATGACAAACCGCACGCAGAGAAGAATATCTCGAACGCGCAGCAGTACCCTGGAGGGGGGTTCTCCGGAGACTCATGAGCCTCCGGGAATCTGATCTCGACCCGACGGGATCCCGGTGGATCCTCTAATCTCGGCTATGCTCTCCGCAGAGAGAATCAACGGCTGGTGGGGGCCGAAAACGCCCGGAATCAAGGGTTTTGCGGTTTTTCCCGATGAGGATTTCGGCGGAGACATGCTTTTCCGGTAAAAGTAGCAAGAAATAAAGGAAGAGTGAAGGATTCTCCGGCGAAAGTAAAGAAGTTCACAGAGGAAAAGAGAGAAAATCGGAGAACGGAAAACACAAGCACAATTGGGGATTAAGAGTGAAAGAGAGAAGTCGAGTTTACCTTTATACACGAACCAGGGAGTAATGATTACCTGGGGAAGTGAAAGGTCTCGCACCGTTNAAAGTAACACTTAACTTGGACCTAGCAAGGAACTCCATTCAACCGATTTTCGAAGTCCACTTCGATACGTGCAAACTCACGCGGTGGCTGAAAGTGAGCTCGTTAACCGGGAAGAAGAAATGGGACTTCCGCCACTTTTCATCCTTCTCGGGCAGGTCGTCAAAGACCTTTAGCCCGGCAAGCGGGCTTACGTAAAGCGTGCCTTTGGTACGACCAGTCTTCACCGTGTACACCTAGAGGAAGTCGGCCAACGACAGCTGGTAGTTGAACTCCTCCCCCAGAGTTTGAAGGCACAATACAGTCCGAACAAAGTTGGGGCACATCTGGGGAAGAGCGAAGCCCAGTTCGAACATCATCTTCACAATGAGTTCGGGAAGGGGGAATGACAAACCGCACGCAGAGAAGAATATCTCGAACGCGCAGCAGTACCCTGGAGGGGGGTTCTCCGGAGACTCATGAGCCTCCGGGAATCTGATCTCGACCCGACGGGATCCCGGTGGATCCTCTAATCTCGGCTATGCTCTCCGCAGAGAGAATCAACGGCTGGTGGGGGCCGAAAACGCCCGGAATCAAGGGTTTTGCGGTTTTTCCCGATGAGGATTTCGGCGGAGACATGCTTTTCCGGTAAAAGTAGCAAGAAATAAAGGAAGAGTGAAGGATTCTCCGGCGAAAGTAAAGAAGTTCACAGAGGAAAAGAGAGAAAATCGGAGAACGGAAAACACAAGCACAATTGGAGATTAAGAGTGAAAGAGAGAAGTCGAGTTTACCTTTATACACGAACCAGGGAGTAATGATTACCTGGGGAAGTGAAAGGTCTCGCACCGTTTTTTCTCTCTCTCTTATAGTTAACACGCCACCTAGTGGGGCCCCGAGGCTTGTTCGGGAAGGCAAATCCCATCATTACCATGATCAAATCGTGGAGATATGGGGAATATTCAGTTTCCCGAAATTGATCGCTTGAAGGTTAAAAGTCCCCCGAACTGTTCATCTCGGGAGACTTGGGGGGCAACTGTCATCTCGGACAATAGGCAAGAAGGCCTAGGTCGGGATTGTCTAATGGGCCAAGAGCGTATTACTGATCGGCCCATCAGGCCCAGAGANAGAGGAAGTCGGCCAACGACAGCTGGTAGTTGAACTCCTCCCCCAGAGTTTGAAGGCACAATACAGTCCGAACAAAGTTGGGGCACATCTGGGGAAGAGCGAAGCCCAGTTCGAACATCATCTTCACAATGAGTTCGGGAAGGGGGAATGACAAACCGCACGCAGAGAAGAATATCTCGAACGCGCAGCAGTACCCTGGAGGGGGGTTCTCCGGAGACTCATGAGCCTCCGGGAATCTGATCTCGACCCGACGGGATCCCGGTGGATCCTCTAATCTCGGCTATGCTCTCCGCAGAGAGAATCAACGGCTGGTGGGGGCCGAAAACGCCCGGAATCAAGGGTTTTGCGGTTTTTCCCGATGAGGATTTCGGCGGAGACATGCTTTTCCGGTAAAAGTAGCAAGAAATAAAGGAAGAGTGAAGGATTCTCCGGCGAAAGTAAAGAAGTTCACAGAGGAAAAGAGAGAAAATCGGAGAACGGAAAACACAAGCACAATTGGAGATTAAGAGTGAAAGAGAGAAGTCGAGTTTACCTTTATACACGAACCAGGGAGTAATGATTACCTGGGGAAGTGAAAGGTCTCGCACCGTTTTTTCTCTCTCTCTTATAGTTAACACGCCACCTAGTGGGGCCCCGAGGCTTGTTCGGGAAGGCAAATCCCATCATTACCATGATCAAATCGTGGAGATATGGGGAATATTCAGTTTCCCGAAATTGATCGCTTGAAGGTTAAAAGTCCCCCGAACTGTTCATCTCGGGAGACTTGGGGGGCAACTGTCATCTCGGACAATAGGCAAGAAGGCCTAGGTCGGGATTGTCTAATGGGCCAAGAGCGTATTACTGATCGGCCCATCAGGCCCAGAGAAAGGAAGAGAGCGCAGAGATGCTTCGTGTTGGTCAGCTCGCAGCTCGGGCCCGGTCAAAGATTCCCGCATTCAAGAGGATTAATTAGACCGCGCAAATCGTGCCCTATTAATTGTGCATTGATTGGGTAATAAATTGGTTGGTCGGTATAAATATGTAAAGGGGTGTCACTTGTAAGGGATCCAAGATTTTTCCAAAAAACAGCAATACAAATTCAAAAACTCAAAAACTCTTTCAATTCAGTTCGGAACTACTTAACGGCGATAAGCTCCTCCACATTTAAATCACTTCGGAAGGAGAAGCTCGTTTTCAGTTCTCACAAAAACCACACACTAAAGAAAAGAAAGAAAGCTGCTTAATGGTTTGATTCCATGATCCACTCATTCAAAAGCCCATTGATTCTCCCTACGAACCTCTGCTTCTTCCTCAGGTGTAAAATCATTCTTAATGTTGAAGTGTGCACGAATCTGTTCTGGAGTTTTGCCCGTGATCATATCAGCAACAGTTTGGCACGTCAGGTCAAGCAAGCTTGGGATGTTTAGGTAGTTCGCAACAAGAATGAGATCAAAGATCGTGGATTGATCTGTTTCCATGAACTGCTTATCCCAGGTCTTGAGTTCCTCCTCGGAGATTGGATTAGCGTCATCGACGTGGTGCTTCTTGCAGTACTCAATCACTAGGGAAAGAGTCTTGCTCGTCACGTTAGCAAGAGGGATCTCGGTACTGGCGCAGTCGTCCTCAACCATATGCGCTATGGTCTGCGATTGGATCGCGATCTCTTCTTCCACCTTGAACGACTGACCGTCGGAGCTCTTCAACATGATCATCTTCTTCGTCGACATAGTTTGTTCCTTGTTGGGTGAGATCTTTTCTCTTTGTGAAAGCGAATTCGATGAGAAAAAGTTTTAGGAATTGAGAGAGCGATTGAATTCCTAGGTAATGAAGTTGTGAACCCTATGCGCCGTATTTATAAGCCCTAAGAGTCGGTTAAATCAACCATTCCTTTTTTGAGATGGAAATAATATCTTTAACAAAAATAAAAAGGCAAATAACTCTTTTTCAGAAAAGGTAATTTCAATAGAGTAAACCGAGATAAACCGGGTCAATTCTAATTTACCTACACCTATCATTGTAACACCACTAGTTTCATCCAAAAATAAAATAAAATAACCCACTCACTAGTCATAATTCTACTACTTTATGTCTTAAAATTTAAGGTAAGAGTAAAAGGCACCTACAAGAGTTTGAAATCAATGAGAAGGAAGAACATGTAAAAATTTCGAAATAAACAAGAAGACCATGGTGTAACTAGACTCATGATAATTTGGTTCAACAAAGTTTCCATATGATTCAAGTTCAGAACTATAAGAGATATAAAGGTAAATCATAACACAAAATATTGATAAGAAACGAAACAGAGTAACAACAGTTACATGGTGACCCAATAACACTTCAAGGTCTTATTATGATGAACCCGTACAAACACAGGCTCTGCAGTAATATATAGAGATTCAAACAAACACAGCACCAACGTCGAAATAAATTATGTAGAAAGATATGTCACTTAGCTCTTTATTTAGTAGATATTTGAAGCTAAGCAAACACACTTTCTCATCACACCCTCCAGCAAAGAAGGGGTTTAATCATCGTCTTCATCACGACGTCTCTGGTGGTGATGCTTGTGACGGTGCTGCTTCTTCTCCTCATCATCATCAGAGTCATTGCCACCCTGCAAATTTTGTACAGAGATGATTAGATTAAGCAAATACTGCATGTTCAATACACTATGACATTGAGTTAATGGTGCCGATGCTGTGAACTGTGAACAACCATAATAAAGGAGAAGACACACTATGTATTTAAGACCTTCATATATCCAACAAATAGACCAAATCCCATCGAATGCTTAAACGTATAGAACTAGCTTTACATTCAAGCAAACTCAAGCAACTCTAATTTAGAATGTGAAACAGAGACATAACTGTTGACATGTATCAAAACCAGGGTTCTTCATAATGGTTGTTCATAGATGGCTAGATCATGAATGGAACATGAACCATCACTAAAGCTATAAACTTTACTTCAATATGGAGATCACTCTAGTACACTATGATTGAACAAAGGATTGAACAAATCAAAACTTATTTTCTACACAATCTAGAGTCAGACAATGCACAATTCCACTAAACGAAATGATATAGAGTAACTCTATGCACTATTCCACTAAAGCAAATGATAATTTCTTCGACTTACATATTTCTTGCGACCATAGCTCCCTTCCTCATCACCAGAACCAGAACGGTCCCTGCGCTGCTCATCATCATCATCGTCATTGCGACGGCCATAGCTAGGCTTCCTGTAACTCCCTTCTTCCTGTTCCTCAGACCTTCCATAACTAGGCTTCCTGTAACTCCCCTCTTCCTGTTCCTCAGACCTTCCATAGCTAGGCTTCCTGTAACTCCCTTCCTCTTGTTCTTCAGATCTTCCATAGCTAGGCTTAATGTAACTCTCCACCTGGTCCTCAGACCTTCCATAACTAGGCTTCCTGTAACTCCCTTCCTCCTGCTCCTCAGATCTTCCATAGCTAGGCTTCCTGTAACCTTCCTCTCCTTCCTCAGATCTTCCATAGCTAGGCTTCCTGTAACTTCCTTCTTCCTGATCCTCAGATCTTCCGTAGCTAGGCTTCCTGTAACCTCCCTCTTGTTCTTCAGATCCACCATAGCTAGGCTTCCTGTAACCTTCCTCTTGTTCCTCAGACCTACCATAGCTAGGCTTACGCTCATACTCAGACTCCGATCTGCCACCATAACCAGATCCAAGCCCCGATTCAGGTCTCCTACCATACTCAACCTCAGTTCTTCCACCACCAGATCCATACTCCGATTCAGTCTCCGTCCTACCACCATAACCAGATCCATAACTCTGCTCAGGTTTCCGACCATACTCTATCTCCGTTTCACCACCATATCCAGATTCAGGCCTCCTACCATATTCACTCTCCGTCTGACCACCATAACCGGATCCAGATCCATAACCAGGACTAGGTCTCTCACCTTGAACATGACCGCCACCACCTGAATCGGGTCGGAATGCGGGTCGTGGCTTGGGTCGAGAATAGCTACTGTACTCTGTGTTAAGAGCTTCGTCTCCGTAAGCAGAAGGCTCATGGATCTGAGTGAATTCAGGTCTCTCGTATTCGTCATCGTCATCGACGCCAGAGGAGAGAGGGTAACAAGTCTCATCGGAAGGTGGAATCGGACGGCCGTAGATCACGGTGATGTCGTAACCACCACTGTACGGCGTTGGATCAAACTCATCGAAATCGTCGACGTCGTTCTCATCTCTTGTGTAGTACGGCATCGTTTTAGAAGCTTCTCTCTGTGTTTTTTTAATTTTCTTGGATCTGATAAAAAAATGACGAAATGAGAATTTTTATACGCGGAGGAAGAAGAAGAGGAAGACGAAGAGTTTGAAAATACGCTGCGTTTTGAATTAATATATGTGGATCCTCTTTCTAATTTACGTGGGTCACAGTTTCCTGCTGTTTACATGGAGACCACTACGATTCGGGTAAGCTGTGCCACGTGCCTCTTTATTAATTAGTAAAAAAAAAAAAGCAATTTGATTGTACCGGTTTCCAACTGATCGAACCGGGAACCAAACCGGTTACAAGTATAGATTTATAAGAAATTAAATGGTTTATGGTTTTGGGAAAGAAAAAAATTTGGGACAAATTTTATAGTAACCGACAAATTCTTTTCTTGTCAATGTTGATTTTAAATTTATGGTTTATTTTGTAGATTTTAATTTCCTTTGACTTTTTAAGGCTTGAAAATCTTATACTATAATTATATATATATATATTAATTATTTTGTATAACCTTAATTTTCCTTTAGGAAAAATAAATTTATCATTTTTTGTAAACAAATCTCTTATCTTTAATAGTCACATATCCCCTATATATTAATAGGAAAACATTTTGACCAAAAATCTAATGTGTAAATATTATAGAGCTCTAAAACCAATTTGAGTTTTAACTCTTACCTTCCATATTATTTATATTAATTTGCCTTCAAGATAATTTTATTCTCAACAATTTTTTATTAAACTGTACAAATCACAAAATTAATTTAATATTAATAACATCTTCATCAGTAAGATTAATATATATATATATATATATATCAAAAATTAATATAGAAATAATTCAATTGGTTATTGTTATCACACATATTTTTTATTATCCAAATAATTACATTTGTAATTCAATATTTTATATTTAAATATTTTATTTTGACAATACTAAAAAAGCACTTGGACACTTGAATGATATTAAAATATTATCCTTAAGATAATCAATTATAAAAATAACAAAAAGAATAAATAACAATTAATCCCGTGCAAAGGGCTGATTAGGGGTGTCAACCGGGCTGGCCCGGTCCGGCCCAGCCCGAAACCCGTAAAGCCCGCATATGTTTGATCCCGGCCCGGCCCGGCCCAAAATATTTCCGAGCCTATATTTCAAAGCCCGAGCCTGGCCTTAACAGGGCTACAGGGCTTTTCGGGCTTTTTCGGGCTTATCTTACCGATCAAAAATTTAAACTTATAAGCCTAAAAAAGCAGTGTTTGAAGGTGCACTATAAAACAAATCAATCAAAAATTTAATAACTCATCTATATTCACTACAACCAACTTAATTTAATAGAAAAGGTTTAAAACTAAATAAAATTTTGATACTTTAAGCAAATAAACTAATATATAATTCATATAAAATATCATTAATAAAAATCTTAAAGTATTAAGTATGGCTATTAAGTAAATATGAAAACTATGATTAGAGTTTAAAACTTCATTTACAATAAATTGTTAATCAAATATTGCAATCAAACAAAAATATTAACAAAAATGTAAAAATATATTTGTTAGAGGGCTTTTCGGGCTGGCCCGAGCCCGGTCGGGCTAAGCCCGAAAAACCCTACAGCCCAAACGGGCTGAGCCCGAAAAGCCCAATTTTTTCTGGACATATATTTTTAAGCCCGAGCACAATGTTTTTCAGGGCTGGGCCGGGCCTGCCCGCGGGCTTTAGCCCTAATTGACATGCCTAGGGCTGATCTACTACCTAGTACATATGATAATACATATCAATATGTAGTTTTAAACAAGCTTTCTTCTCCACAATCGCTTGCTTCTACAATGTCCGCCAACTCGAGCATGATCTCCGAAGTTAGACTACCACCGCAGAGTTTGAGGTTTCAGACAACGACATTTAAGCCACTATCGTTGTCGTCACTCCCAGACGAAATCATAGAGCACATATTTGCTCGTATCCCGAGATGGGCTTACCCTAATCTTTCTCTCGTATGCAAGAGGTTCCTCTCTCTGATCTCTTCTCCCCAACTCTAGAAGACGCGTTTTAACCTCGGAACCACCGAACCATGCCTTTATTTCTGCGTCGAACCGCTTGATAACGATACATCTCTCCAGTGGTTCACTCTTTTAATGAAACCACAAGAAACACGTAACGGAGAGACTTTAAATGACTACTCCTTGATTCCGGTACCTTCTTATCCCCGTTCTTTACGTATACCATCTAAATCCACCGTAGCGGTTGGTTCGGATATCTACGTAATCGGTGGATGCAACCATGAGCAGTCTTCCTCTGTCCGGATCCTTGATTGTCAGAGTCACACGTGGCGTGACGGGCCTAACATGACGGTAGCTCGATCGGGGGCAAGTGCTGTTTACCTCGATGAGAAAATATATGTCATGAATGTTTATTGGGAGATTGAAGAGACTGACAATTGGTTTGAGGTATTCGATATAAAGACTCAGACTTGGAGAGTTTTGCACTACAAGAAATTGCCAAATCTTAGTTTAGATTATGAGTTATGCAGATATATTGCGGTCAACCCCGATGCTTTTGAAGGCAAGCTTTACGCAGCTACAGGTAAAAATGACTACACTTATGAACCCAAAGATGGTACATGGAAAGTTGTAAGAGAGGAATCGAGTTTCGCAGAGATATGTACTTGCATTCGTGTGTGATAGATAATGTGATGTACAGTTTTTGCTACTGAGGGTAGAGTGTGGAGAGAGATCAAGGGTTTGGAAGGACTTTGTTCACGGGCGGGACAGATTCTTAACTATGGTGGGAAACTTGTAGTTATGTGGATGGAGCGGCCTAACGGACATAGTGAAAACGGGAAAGCTAAAATTTGGTGCGCTAAGATTGCGTTAGAGAAGCGCCATAAAGATGAGATTTGGGGTAAGACGGAGTGGCTTAATACTCTGTTTGAGACCACCAAGTCATCATATTACTCCTTTCCTTGTGTAGCCGTTTCTATTTGATCATAGGTACGAAATGATATGAAAGGTTGTGAAATCATTCAGTCGTTTCTTTGAAGCAAGTTTCATTTTTTTTTTTTTTTTTTTTTTTTTTTTTTTTTAGTGAGA
>NC_025696.1:29826555-29832411 GCF_000633955.1 Camelina sativa
TTTTTTTTTTTTTTTTTTTTTTTTTTTTTGTTGTTTCATGAAAGTTAACATTTGAGGATCTATAATTAATGCTATCTGATATGTAAAACTTAACAATAATATTGGTGTTAGACACAAAAAAAAAAAGAATAAATAAAAAGACTCAGATCAATGAGTCTGGCAATTTGTTAGAGGTATTGGACATAAAAGACAGAGACTTAATTGGAAAGCCTTGTCGAGTCATGGTGCTGATCATGAATTATGCAAGTAACTGCAGTCAACCCCGATCCTTTGGAAAGAAAGTTTTATGTAACGGAAAATACAAATGAGTAAATGACTACACTTATGAGACCAAAGATGGCACATGAGCAGTTATATAAGAGGAACGAGTTTCCAACAAATATTCCACAATGTACTGTTTTTGAGACTCGGAGTATCTAATGTGGTATTTGACTCTTAGGGTAAAGAGTGGAGAGATCAAGGGGTTGGAAAGAATTTAGCTAGAGATGTGACTTGATTCGAATAGTTAACTATTATGGGAAAAACTTCTACTTATGTGGAGGCAACGGCCTGAGGAACATAACCCAAACTGTAAAAACGAAGATGCAGCCAATATTGAAAATAACTTCTTTTCTTATTAAGAATCACTTAAACAATCTTACAAGATATGTTTAATCAGATTTACACACAGTCAACACGACTTGTCACTGACCAATTCTTAATCTAACCAAAATGCCTAAGAACCCTAAAAGCTTATTCGCTTAGTTCTCTAAAAAACTTCTTGAACGGCCAAACAACATGTTTGGCCTAATAACACAATATATAGGAACCCTCCTATGACCTACTTTTCTAAACAAGGATAAGTCCAAATCTTCAAGTTAATATGATAATATCTTGTCCTCTAATTAAAAAGCCTTCAAAAGTATTGCCACGTCATCCAATATCCGTGACTCCTCCAAGACGCGTAAACATCTTTCAGAGTTCTACAACACAGCCTTGTAGCACCAGAACGTTTTCATGCTTTCATTCTCCCCCTTTTTATCTGAATGTGACAACTCAAGCTCCAGATGTGAATAGTACTAGAATATTTTCAAAACCATAAGCCTCAGCTACATCCAGCTATGACATCACCATCATCACCAATATCACCATCTCATCATACTCCCCCAGCGTGAGTGCACATTCATATAAAAACAAGGATGAAGACATATATGCAGAGAGACACAACAAGCTTCCTATCATGCCTTGTACCAAAAATAATCTTCAAGAGCTTTTATAATGTTCTTAGGTTCAACCTGTGAAACAAAACAATGTTGCAGCACTCTTTGAGAATTCAGCTGAACATGACGAACAGTTTGCTCAACAAATGGAACTGCAGCAGACTGATTCTTATGACCTTGAAACTGTTTAGATGTAGCTAAGACTCCTGATGATTCATCATTCCAATCAGCACTATTGGATCTGGTTGATTCAGTTGTGACTTTTTCTTGTACAGGTGGTTCTACAACATGCTTCTGTAGAACCTGAGATTCAACTCCAACATCTTCTTCAGCGATTATATTCGAGAGATTGCAACATAGCTTGATTTCTTCAGACTCTCTGCAAACTTGATCATACTTTTTCTCATCATTCTCGAAATTTTTATTGTACAGATCCTTTTTAGCCACCCAGACTCTACCAAAATGATAAGGATCAATAAAACACTTTCTTGCCATCCAAAGCTCCTTGATCTTGTTCTTAAACTTGTAACAGAATCTACGAACATGACCTACATTACCGCAGTGAAAGCACACAAAATTACCTCTTCTTTGTTTGGAATCTGTCCAGTTTTGTCGAGGATTTTCGGACCTGGCTCGAGGTTCTCTGGTTTTTGCAGGTGCTACAAGCCTCTCCTGTTGAACAGTCTTGTTCAAAATGTTTGACTCCACTTCGTGAGTTACGTTGCTTTTCACAAAACTTACAGACTTATCCTGAGACAGCAACTCAACAGCCTGCTCCTTGTGATAACCCAAACCTCTATGCTGAGATCCTACAATTCCCATTGACAAGATCTCATCTAACTTCTTCCCACCATTGTTTCAACATCCTGATTTTTTTATGATTCTCGTTCAGCTCCCTTTCAAGGCTTGTTGATCTTTCCTTCTCCAAACCATAGAGTTCTTGAAGATTTCTCAGTTTTCTCTCAAGCAACTCCTTTTCAGCAGGGAGTAGTTCCTTGCAAGTTGAGACTTCAGACTTGCATTCTTCTTCTAGCATACTGACCTTGGCTTCTAACTGCAATTTTTCTTTGACAAGTAGCAATTTTTCATTACACAGCTGAACCCAATTGTCATAGAGTACACAGTAGCTCTCTTTTGAAATTGACTCTTCATCATCATCATCTGAGCTTTCATCAGCTATATCATCACCTTTAGCACTGTATGCAAAAAGATTCAACATTCTTCCTTCTTCTTCATCCCCATCACTCTCTGATTCTGAATCACTAAAGCTAACATATGCCTTATTATTTCCTTTCACCATGTTTGGGCATTCAGATTTTAAGTGTCCAATCCCTTTACATTCAAAGCACTTCATCTCCTTGCGCTTAACCATTGGACACTCAGGTTTGTAATGACCAAAACCACCACATTCAAAACACTGAATCTCTTTTCTCGGATTATTTTTTTCTTTTTCAGATATATTTGGCCTAGAACAAGACCTCTCTGTAGCACTTCGATTCCAGCAAGCTAATTCTCGTCCCTGTCCTTTTTCAACACGTTTGAGAGCTTTTCCAAAGTTTCTTGCCATCAAGGACATGCTATCTTTTATCTCTTGCAACTGATCACTCCTGTCATCTGCCTTGAATGCAATTCCTTTACCATGAATTCTCAGTTCTTCAGCAACTTCCATCTCCTCTGATTTTAGCATACCAATGAGATCCTCAAACTTCAAGGTGTCTGTGTTGCCAGATACTCTCATGACTGCTTTATGAGCTGCATACTTAGAAGGTAGACATCTAAGCAACTTCTTAACCAGCTTGGTATCCTTATAGGTCTTACCAAGATTCTTTGCTTCATTAGCAATAGCACTCAATTTTGCACTGAACTGAGAAATTGTCTCTTCTGGATCCATCCTTAAGACTTCAAATTGTGATGCAAGTTGGTCTAATCTCGTTCTTTTGACACTTGAGTTTCCTTCATGGGTCTTCTGCAGAATGTCCCAAGCATCTTTAGCTGATTCACAACCTTGAACAAGCTTAAAGTCATCATCATCAATAGCACCAAATATTGCATTAAGTGCCCTAGCATTATATTTTGACAAATTCTTTTCTTCTACCGTCCAGCGTGCCTTAGGTTTAGTGATCTTGTCACCAGCTTCGGTTTTCTCATAGGGAGGTTCCCATCCTTCTTCCACTGCTGTCCAAGCATCCTCACCAAGATTTCAGATCAGCTGAACCATGCGCACCTTCCAGCGACCATAGCCTTGTTCATCCAAGATCACACCCCTTTGAAGCATCCACAACTCATTACCTGACTGCATCATTATCTCAAGATCTCAACCTGTGGCGAGTATAGAGCTCTCGTCGGTTGACCGCTCTGATACCAATTGTAAAAACGAAGATGCAGCCAATATTGAAAAGAACTTCTTTTCTTATTAAGAATCACTTAAACAATCTTACAAGATATGTTTAATCAGATTTACACACAGTCAACACGACTTGTCACTGACCAATTCTTAATCTAACCAAAATGCCTAAGAACCCTAAAAGCTTATTCGCTTAGTTCTCTAAAAAACTTCTTGAACGGCCAAACAACATGTTTGGCCTAATAACACAATATATAGGAACCCTCCTATGACCTACTTTTCTAAACAAGGATAAGTCCAAATCTTCAAGTTAATATGATAATATCTTGTCCTCTAATTAACAAGCCTTCAAAAGTATTGCCACGTCATCCAATATCCGTGACTCCTCCAAGACGCGTAAACATCTTTCAGAGTTCTACAACACAGCCTTGTAGCACCAGAACGTTTTCATGCTTTCACAAACCCGTTGATTAAAACTTTGTGCGCAAAGATTGCGATAGAGATAAGGTTTCGGGTAAGACGGAGTGGTTTTATACTGTGCTTACAGTCCCCAAAGTCATATTACTGCTTAACTTGTGTAGTCGTTTTTGATTTGATGATTTGTCGGTTGTTCTTTAAAACAAGCTTCATTGTAGATGTTTTGATTTTATTATTCTCTTAATGTCATGGCAGGTAACATTTGAGGAATTTTTTTTTCCGTCAAAATATAAATATATATTGAACTTAAATTAAATCAGTATGTCATATACAAGTGTTGTTCGAGCCAAGGAGGGTGGATATGAGCATAGTCAGAATAATATGTAGAAACCATACAACCAATCTTAGCTAATTATGAGCCCCTTCATTACGACAACAAGCTGTGTAGACAAGGTTAGTGATATGCTCAAATTAAACCCTAGAGCTACTCTCTCAAATTAAGAGGTCAATGCAGTATTTAGGGGTCGAATTCCACAATGACTCAATACTACACAATAAATTATAGAGTTTTTCAATTATGCTAAACAGATTAAATTGAATTAAAATTAAAGCAATGCAAAATATTAAATAAAAGCTGTGAAAATTCAGAAGATCAAAAACCTAGGTTTAGGAAATTTCTCAAGAAATTATGAAATATTAAATCAATCAATAAATTAGGATTCAAACAATTAAGAACAGATCTAGAACTCTAAACACTATTGTAAATTAAATCAGTTCTCACTGCAAATAATATCTAAATTTAAAACCAGAAAATCCAAATCTCTTTGTAAAATTCTAGGTTAAAAATCAGCAATAAAATTAGGTTTAGATTGTCCACAAAATCACTTAATCAAATCTCTTTGTAAAAAGTAATTTTGCTCATCAAAAGGTTTTATCAGGAAAACAATTATATTCTCATATCAATTTATTTTCCTAAAGTATTAATTCTAGATGGCCAATCAAGGATTAATATGAAGAACAACCTAAGATGAAGATCTAGATAGATAATGAATCCTAAATAATCAGATCTAATAATTCATAAAATCCCTGTGAAAAACCCTGAACCTAACAAGCAAACTACTCAGACATATTCAATGAAGAACAAGACATGATTCTGAATAATAAGCAATAGAGATTAAAAGAATAAGAAGGAGTTCAAGAATTCTTCTCTACAAAGCAGATCTGATCTCTCTCTCTCCAAAAGCTCTCAAAAATCTCTCAGGGTTGCAAGAAAAATAAAACTTGATAGAATACAACTTAAGGGTTTGGAAAACCTAAAAACTATATATATATGTCCTAAAACACGTCAGAGACTAGTCTTGCAAATATGGAAAACTTCGGGCAACTTTGTAAAACTTCCAAATTTGGCTCTCTCGTCGGTTTGGACTGGGTGTCGATCGATGCTAAGGCAGTGTCGATCGACACCATCTCCTCTGATCGATTCTAAGTTGATTTCTTGCGGATTATTGCTCCAAACTGATCCAAATTGCTCCACTTTGCTCCTTTCATGCTAAAAACCTGTAAAGACTCAAAAACAATCTAGAAACAAATGAAAAGACACTAAAAGACTCCTTATATCATGGTTAAAAACCATAAAAACCATGATATATCAACTCCCCCAGACTTAGCCTTTGCTTGCCCTCAAGCAAAACATAAACTTAGACTTGTGAAAGAGGTTTGAAAACAGGGAACTCAGTCAACTGTAAATTATTCTTATTCACACTCTTCATTTACCTAACTCAAGAACTTACTTCTTATACTCAACCATGATAAGCATCAACATTCCTTACTCAAATCCCACAATCCCTTGGAATCTCTGAAATCTCCATTGTCATCTCATTAGTCAATATTAAAGCA
>NC_025696.1:29837195-29837960 GCF_000633955.1 Camelina sativa
TTTTCTGTTCTCACGCTCAAGTTTTCCCAACTCTTGGTTTGAAAAATTCAGAATTGGACCAGTCTTGTTGCTCCTTGTGTTAGGCTTATTAGGCATACACCTGAAACACACAAGAGAGAAGAAAACAAAAGCGTGTTAGTTTGAAAATAAAAAGGAAAATTTAGACAAAATCTAAAACTCAAATCTAATGGTAGATCAAAGAGTCCCCGACAACGGCGCCAAAATTTGATATGGTCAAATTAAACCCTAGAGCTACTCTCTCAAATTAAGAGGTCAATGCAGTACTTAGGGGTCAAATTCCACAAGGACTTAAGACTACACAATAAATTATAGAGTTTTTCAATTATGCTAAACAGATTAAATTGAATTAAAATAAAAGCAATGCAAAATATTAAATAAAAGCTGTGAAAATTCAGAAGATCAAAAAGCTAGGCTAAGGGAATTACTCAAGAAATTATGAAATATTAAATCAATCAATACATTAGGATTCAAACAATTAAGAACAGATTTAGAACTCTAAACACTATTGTAAATTAAATCAGGTCTCACTGCAAATAATATCTAAATTTAAAACCAGAAAATCTAAATTTCTTTGTAAAATTCTAAGTTAAAAATCAGCAATAAAATTAGGTTTAGATTGTCCACAAAATCACTTAATCAAATCTCTTTGTAAAAAGTAATTTTGCTCATCAAAATGTTTTATCAGGAAAACAATTATATTCTCATATCAATTTATTTTCCTAAAGTATTAATTCTAGATGGCCA
>NC_025696.1:29838571-29839353 GCF_000633955.1 Camelina sativa
AGTGCTATGTGTCCCTTCTTCACATCAATGATGGCACCAGCTGTAGCCAAGAAAGATCTTCCTAAGATGAGATGATCTTTAGGCTCTTGATCATACTTCAGCACCACAAAGTCAGTAGGAATCATGAAGTTGCCAACCTTAACTGGAATATCCTCTAAAACACCTTCAGGAGTTCTTCGGGAGCGATCAGCCAAGATAAGAGAAATCTGAGTAGGCTTGAATTGTGTCATCCCAAGTCTCACAGCAACAGAATGTGGCATCAAGTTGATGCTAGAGCCAAGGTCACAAAGTGAGTGAGAAAACCTTCCTGCGGAGATTGAGCAATCAAGAACAAAGCTTCCAGAATCTGGTAACTTCTTAGCAGTCCTACATTGAATGATTGCACTCACTTCCTTAGAGACAACCACCTCCTGCTTTCTCTCCTTCTTCCTCTGAACAGGCTGGTTCAACAGAATTGCACTAACATCCTTAGTTAGAAGTGCTCCTTCTTCAGGGCTCAAACCATTGTATACCATTCTCTTCACATACCGCTTAAGAGGTGGTGAAAGCTTTACTGCATCAATTAAAGGCATCTCAATCATCACCTTGTCCATCATTGCTTTGCATCTTGCATCCTCCATCTCTTGCTTAGACTTTCTTGGCTTGGGAAAAGGAATCTTAGGCTTGTAGACCTTTTCAGCAGCTAGAACCTGAGATTTCGCAGCTTTTGGTTCCGTCTGAGATGAGCGTCGATCGATACCCAGGTGGTGTCGATCGACACCATCATCTGAAACCGAGAATTT
>NC_025696.1:29844276-29845119 GCF_000633955.1 Camelina sativa
CATCCGTAGGAGCAAAACATGGCATTGAAGTCCTCTTCATCCAAGGTGGTGTATAAGCTTTAGGTGCATGAGGTCTGCCAAGGATGTTAGGAACAGGACCAGGGCGAGATTTAGGGATGGTTGTGCTTCTCTTATGTCCTGCAAAACCATCAACAGAAGAAACAAGCACTGTACGATAATCTCGTGGCTTGGTTAACTACAAAACAGTTTTTCTCTCTTTGAAATTCTTGTTGATGATAGGAGGAGGATTAAGTGCAGAAGAGGTGTACCTTTGCCTTACCTGAGGAATCTGGAGTGTGGATTGATGACTCTTCTGTTTGGGAACAGGTTTCTGACTTGGAGCATCAGTTTTGGATAAATTTTGTCGCGGTCGTGGAGGGGTGTCGATCGATACCCTCTTGGTGGCATCGATCGACACTGAGCCTGATGCTTGTGTTGCAGAAACTTTTTCAACAGAAAAGTCTGTCCATCAATAGTAGGAGCCCTCCTTAGCTTATCCATCTCAAAATTCAAACTCAAACCATCCACATTCAGTGCTATTTGTCCCTTCTTTACATCAATGATGGCACCAGCTATAGCCAAGAAAGATCTTCCTAAGATGAGAGGATCTTTAGGCTCTTGATCATACTTCAGCACCACAAAGTCAGTGGGAATCATGAAGTTGCCAACCTTAACTGGAATATCCTCTAAAACACCTTCATGAGTTCTTCGGGAGCGATCAGCCAAGATAAGAGAAATCTGAGTTGGCTTGAATTGTGTCATCCCAAGTCTCACAGCAACAGAATGTGGCATCAAGTTGATGCTAGAGCCAAGGTCACAAAGTGAGTGAGAAAACCTTCCTGC
>NC_025696.1:29846250-29848093 GCF_000633955.1 Camelina sativa
CCCAAGTCTCACAGCAACAGAATGTGGCATCAAGTTGATGCTAGAGCCAAGGTCACAAAGTGAGTGAGAAAACCTTCCTGCTGAGATTGAGCAATCAAGAACAAAGCTTCCAGGATCTGGTAACTTCTTAGCAGTCCTACATTGAATGATTGCACTCACTTCCTTAGAGATAACCACCTCCTGCTTTTTCTCCTTCTTCCTCTGAACAGGCTGGTTCAACAGAATTGCACTAACATCCTTAGTTAGAAGTGCTCCTTCTTCAGGGCTCAAACCATTGGATAATATTCTCTTCACATACCGCTTAAGAGGTGGTGAAAGCTTTACTGCATCAATTAAAGGCATCTCAATCATCACCTTGTCCATCATTGCTTTGCATCTAGCTTCCTCCATCTCTTGCTTAGACTTTCTTGGCTTGGGAAAAGGAACCTTAGGCTTGTAGACCCTTTCAACTGTTGGAACCTGAGATTNTTGGTTCCGTCTGAGATGAGTGTCGATCAATACCCAGGTGGTATCGATCGACACCATCATCTGAAACCGAGAATTTTGTCGATTTTTCACCCAGTTCGGCAGAAGCAATTTCAACAGCATCTTTATCCCTCACAGATATGGCATTGCAAGCATGTTTAGGGTTTGACTCAGTTCTTCCAGGAAGAAAACCCTCTTGTCGTTTGACAGATCCATCAGTCTGAATAACCTGATTCTCCAACTTCATGACATGAATGTTCAATGCTTCAATCTTTCCATTCAGCTCAGTGTAGACATTGTCAATCTTTCCATTGAATGTCACTGTCAAATTCTCTTGACCTTGTAGAAGCTGCTCAAGCATGGCCTCCATTCTACCCTCTGAAGAATTCTTAAGAGGTGGAGACTGATAAGATGAGTTCACATAGGTCCTTGTATAGCCATTGTTCTGTTGCTGCTTCTGGTCACCATTGTAAGGCCTGTTGCCTTGCTGATTTCCTAACCGCTGTCCCTGATTCCCATACACATAGTTCACATCTTCCTCTTGGTGTCCTTGATCAGGTTCTGGCTCATATGTCTCAACCTCAGCAGCAAAATGAACAGATTTCTTACCCATAAGGAGATTATGCACTGAATCCAGCTTAGCATTAACAGAAGCTAACTGGTTTGAATCAAATCCTCCATGCAATCTCTTCCTTTCAGCATCTGCTCCCTTAGTGCTATTGCTAGAAGCCAAATTCTCAATCAAAACTTCAGCATCTTCTGGAAATCTTGTTTTGAAATTCCCATGACTTGCAGCATCCAAAGCTAACTGATACTTCCAGTCACACCCTCTGAAAAAGATACTCAACAATTGTACCCTTGAAAAACCATGGTGTGGACAATCCCTCTGATAAGCTTTGAATCTCACCCAAGCTGCCTTGAAAGCTTCATCTGGTCTTTGCTTGAAAGTGGATAGCTTGACTCTCAACTCATCTGACATTGCATCATCATAGAAATGGTTGAGGAAAGCCACTTTGACTTGTTGCCAAGATGTCAAAGATCCAGCTGGCAACTGTTTCAACCACTAAGATGCCTCTCCTGCAAGTGAGTATGGGAAGAACTTGCAGAATATGAAGTCCTCAGTCACTCCATTAGCCTTGATACTGGTCACAAGATCCTCAAAGTGCTCAATATGGTCCAGAGGCTTCTCATTGGGCAAAGCAGAGAATGGTCTCTGTCCAACCAGCTGAAAGTAAGCAGGCTTCAGCTCAAAGTCATTCCTCTGGAATGGTGGAGGAACAATTGCAGACTGGTTCTCATACACAAGATCAGCCCGGTTGTAGTCAGCAATGATCCTGATCAGATCCCGGTTTTGGTCCTGTCTTCGAACTGGGTTCTG